>NC_056726.1:1988305857-1988440857 GCF_019279795.1 Protopterus annectens | reverse complement strand
CAAGGTGAGGAACAAAAGGTGGGAGTGACAAAATGCCAACAGTAGGTTGTCTCAAGACAACAAGGATACCAATCTACCATAAGAGATTATATCCTATCTTAGTGAATGGGAAAGAGGCCATTTTTAAGAGAGAGACAGCCTCTAACCTAAACATTGTAAGGCCTGCAATGGTTAAAGAGGAGCACTACTTGCTTGGACAGTCTACTGCAGTCAGAGCTTTAGGAGGGACCCCATTCCAAATACCTTTGGCTAGGGTTCACCTTGACTGGGAGGGTGGAAAAGGAAGCCAGCAAGTAGGTGCAGTTGAGGATATCCCTCCAGATGTCCTGATATGGAATGATTTTGATAATGCAGTACCGTGTCTTCATGCAGTTACGCGCAGTCCGGATGGAGACAAGCATGTGGGTCTGGTAGCCTGGGGGAGACCTAGACAGACCGCACACTTGCAGCCAGGACTAGTGAGGTCGTTACTTCAGGGAGGGAGCTACCCTGTAGCAGTGAGACTGAAGGTAAGCCACAGCTACTTGTGGGTACTGATGTTCCCTTAGACAGAGTAACTGCAAGGGAGAGGTGAGTAGTAGTATCCAGGCTGATAGTGAGGCACCGCTGTCAGAGGATGCCAGACTTCCTGTGGAAGGGGAGCTGGGAAGAGTTACAAAAGGAGAGTTGAAACAGGCTCATCTCTCAGGACCCTACATTACAAGGCCTGAGGGAGGTAGCTAATGAGGCACCTGATTCTCAAAGGAAGTGGGAATCTGTATACTGGGACAAAGGGTTACTGTATAGAGAGTGGATCCCTGATGGAGGGCTAGAGGGTCAGAGAATACAGCAGTTGGTAGTGCCCAGAGCCTACCATCTGGCACTTCTAGCCATCGCCCATGATATTCCCTTTGCAGGTCATATGGGCATAAAATGTAAAAAGAAACATATTATGCAGAACTTCTATTGGCCTGGGATTTCCAGAGATGTAACAGGGTACTGCAGGACCTGTGAGCAGTGCTAAAAGGTAGGCAAGGCAGGAGACAACCTGAAAGCTCCTTTGATGCCTATGCCTGTGACTGAGGAGCCATTTCAGAGGGTAGCTATGGATATTGTGGGGCCTCTGAGAACCCCAAGTTCCACAGGGAAAAAGTATATCCTAGTGGTACTAGATTACACTACCAGATACCCTGCGGCAGTGTCTCTGTCCTACACTGAGGCAGAAAGGTGGCAAATGCTTTCTTAGAGATTTTCAGCAGGGTAGGTTTCTCAAAAGAAATACTGACGGACAGAGGTGCCAAATTCATGTCAGACCTGCTGGTTTGTCTGTGGAAGTACTGTGGGGTGAAGCACCTAAAGACCACTCCCTACCATCCCCAGACTAATGGTCTTGTTGAGAGGTTAAACTCTACACTGAAGTCCATGCTACGGGCATTTGCAGACCAGTTTAAGAGGGAATGGGGCAAATATTTGCCCCATCTGTTTGCTTATAGAAAGGTGCCCCAGTAATCCACAGGTTTTTCACCCTTTGACTTGCTGTATAGGCATAGCGTGAGGGGACCTCTATATTTGATTCAATATGAGGGGAGGGTGAGTGTGAATCCCAGAAGGAGTCTGTTGCAGCATATATCATAAACCTCAGGACAAGGCTCAGGGAACTCATGGGCTTGACCCAGGAGAACCTGGCAGAAGCCTAACAGCAGAAAAAGGTCTGGTATGACAGGAATGCTTGAGCTAGAGAGTATGCTGTAGGGCAACAGGTAATGGTTCTCATTCCTGTCAGACACAATAAGGTGCAGGCAGCTTCGGAGGGACCCTACAATGTGGTAAGAAAGGTCGGTGATGTCAACTACAAGGTAGAACCTCTAGGCAGGAGGCAGAGGCACAAACTGTACCATGTTAACAACATGAAATCTTACCATGATAGGGAGGCCCTTGTGCTGAGTATTTGTAGCAGATGGCAAGAGGATTCTGAGGGGGATCTGGTGTCTGGTCTCCTCAGTGAGACTTGGACTGACACCTCAGTGGAAGGAGTAACAATGTCCCAGAAGCTATCGCCTACCCAGATTTGAGAAATCTGAGCAGTGTTACAGGAGTTTGTGGACATGTTCACTGGAAAACTATGGTACACCCACCTGCTGCAGCGCCATCTGGATACAGGATCCCAAAGGCCTATTAGGCAGCCCCATTATATGGTGCCTGAAAGAGTCAAACAGAGTCGGAGGGAGGAGATACAGGAAATGTTGGAACTAGGGGATAATTCAGGAGTCCAACAATCCCTGGGCCTCCTCAGTGGTGCTGGTACCAAAGAAGGGTGGCAGCACTAGGTTCTGTGTGGACTACAGGAAATTAAATAGTCACACAGAGTCAGATGCTTACTCCATGTCTAGGACAGATGAAGCCCAAGAGCAGCTTGGTGAGGCTAAGTATCTTACCACTACTGATCTTACCAAGGGTTGCTGGCAGGTGCCCTTGACTCCCAGTGCTACAGAGAGGTCAGCCTTTGTGACTCCTTTTGGCTTGTATGAGTTCACAAAGATGCTCCTTGGGATGAAAAATGCCCCAGCGACTTTCCAGATGCTGGTAGATCGTATTCTAGCAGGAGATTTTGCCCTTGCTTACCTAGATGATATTGCTATCTACAGCTATTCCTGGCAAGAGCACCTTCAGCATGTCAGAGAGGTGCTGGGCAGACTACAGAGGGCAGGGTTGACCATTATGCCCAGTACGTGTCAGGTGGGTATGGCAGAGGTCACCTACCTAGGACACAGAGTGGGGAGTTATAACATCAGGCCAGAACCTGTCAAAGTGGAAGCCATTCAGGCATGACCTGCCCTTGTTACCAAAACGGAGGTGAGGGCATTCTTAGGGACAGCAGAGTACTTCAAAAAGTTTGTCCCCAGTTATAGTAACATAGCTGCTCCCCTCATAGACCTGACAAGGTAAAACAGGCCAGATAAGGCAGTGTGGACCCCAAGCATGTGAGCGGGCATTCCATAAGCTTAAAGGAGCTTTGGGAGGACCCCCTGTGTTAGCCAGTCCAGATTACAGCAAATAATTTGTTGTGCAGGAGGTGGATGCTTCAAAACATGGGGTGGGGGCTGTACTTAGGCAGGTTTCCTCAGTGGGAGAAGAGCACCCAGTGGTATATCTCAGTCATAGGTTCCAACCCAGGGAGGAATGCTATGCAGCTGTAGAAAAGGAATGCCTAGCCATAGTGTGGGCACTGCAGAAACTTCAGCCTTATCTGTATGGAAGGAAATTCAAGGTAGTTGCAGACTCCAGTCCCTTAACCAGCCAGCAAAATGCCAAGTTACTAAGGTGGGGCCTAGGGTTGCAAGCATATGATATGACAGTACAGCACAGCAGTGGGGTTAGAAATGCTAACACAGATAGGTTCTCAAGACAGGGAATGGGGTAAGTTATGCCCAGATAGGCTCAACCCTCTCAAGCAATGTTTCTCAAGAGTCACTTAAAAAACTAGCTTGAGTTTTCGGGGGGAATTGTGACAATGCCAGCCCAGCTATCTGGAATTTTGTAAATAATCATATGTCATTTGTGATATATTAATATGATTCATATGCTTGTCTTATAAATGCAAGAGGACTATGTGTTATGTGTATATTAAACTACTGGTGCAGAAGTGTGTGTTGAACAGGGTTTGTACAGTACTGAGCTTCAAGGATGTGTCCACAGTGTACCCTTCTGGAAAAGAACAGAAATGTATATAAACTATATACCTGTGCAAATGTATGTTTTAATAGTAGAAGCTGGAACATACAGAGTTAACTTAACAAAACTTGAAGAAAATAAGTTGAAATTGTTTTATGATTGTGTTTTCTCTCAGTCTCAGTGAAACAGACACAATGTCTACAGCTAGAGATTTTTCTGTTGTATGAAAAGAAAAGCAATTACTAAGTTTAAAAAGTAAAATGTTTGATTGCTTTATGACTTCCTAGCAGCTAAACAGTTCTGAGCAAAGATCTGAGACAGATGTATTTCTCACACAGAGATGTTAAAATTGTATTTGTTTCTATTAGCATAGGAACTGAAGGCAGGTGACAAAGAGTGATGTCATCCAATCTGACCCAGCAGTAATGTTCGATAGTAATTTAAGAACTCAACTCAGAGAGAGACTGTGTGCATTTTGTATTTTATCTTTGACCTGGAAACATCCATCATCAGCACTTCTGCCTGCATGTTCTCTGTAAGCAAGACTTAGGGCATAGTATCTCTCTTAGATATAGATAGAAATATAGTAAAAAAGAAATTATGTTCTTACCATAACGTTCCATGTGAGTTGTTCATCTCGCCTTTGTTCTTACATGTGGGTTCGGAGCCGATCCATCGGCTCCGAGTCGGCCACTTTCCAAGCTCTAGATCTCTGAGAAGCTCGAGACACAGTCCCTATCCCATGATGCTCTGCTGCCAAACCCAGATCTAGTTTGCTGAACCCAGCAAGAAACACAACTAAGCAACCCAATATAACAAAGTAAGAAGTTATGTACCTACCATAACGTTCCATGTTAGTTGTCTTCTCTCGCCTTCTTTCTTGCTTGATGGGTTCGGAGCCGATCCCTCGGCTCCGACTCGGCACTTGCTTTAGCTCGAGAACTCCTTTTACCAGCTCGAGGCAGCCCCATATCCCATGATGCAAGGCAGGAAGTACCCAGATCTCGTTTGTTGACAAAAGGGCAATAACACCAAGCATAAAATACTTCCCAAAGGAAGAAGAAACTTACAGATGGAAAAATGACCAGGTCTGAATGGTCTTTAGCATAATAGTTTCTTATACAAGGTCTGTCCAGGCCAGGGGGAAGGAGGGAGGGTCGCAAGAAAGAAGGCAAGAGAAGACAACTAACATGGAACATTATGGTAGGTACATAACTTCTTAATGTTAAGTTGTCAATCTCGCCTTCATTCTTGCTTGATGGGACCGCGTCCCTAGCACCTCTATCCTGGGTGGCTCAATGGAACAAACTCTTGAGAACTGTAGAGCCAAAACTGCCTCTGTCCCTGGAGGCCAAGTCCAGTTTGTAATGGGAAACAAAAGTGTGAGGAGTGGCCCAAGTGGCCGCTGCACAAATAGTGTCCAAAGGCAGTCTAGCTTGAAAAGCTGTAGAAGTAGCTAAACTCCTAGTTGAATGTGCTTTAGGTTTTGAGCACAGCTGTTTTCCCCTGATCGTATAAATTTCAGTGATGACCGAAGAAAGCCATCTGGACAAAGTCACTTTAGAAACAGGTAGGCCTTTCTTATTATCCGCATAGGAAACAAAAAGTTGATCAGATTTTCTAAATTTTTTTGTTCTGTCCAAATAATATCTGAGCTGACGGTGGACGTCAAGATAATGTAGCTTTTGTTCAGCTCTATCTGAATAGTTAGGAAAAAATACGGGGAGATCAATGGATTGATTCAGATTGTTTTTTGAAGCGACCTTAGGTAAAAAGGATGGATTAGTTCTCAAGGATACTCTGTCTTTGTGAAAAATCAAATAGGGGGGTCGAACTGAAAGAGCATGAAGTTCAGACACCCTCCTGGCAGATGTAATAGCCACTAGAAATAACGTTTTCCAAGAAAGATATTTCAGGGAACAAGAAACAGCTGGCTCGAAGCGGGGAAGAATCAAGGATGTCAGCACTAAATTTAGATCCCACTGAGGAGGAGGATTCCTGATTGGAGGCTTTAGTAGGAAAATTCCTTTCAAGAAGGCCCTGCAGAGCCTATGGGACATAATATTATGATCTGCTATCCCGACATGAAAATTAGAAATAGCAGCCAACTGAACTCTGACTGTTGAAGAAGAGGAGCCTGCATGAAAAATCTCTGCTAAGAAGTCCAGAACTGCCTGAACAGGGGCAGTAAAAGGATCAATATTTTGGGCCTTAGCCCAATAAGAGAAACGTTTCCATTTGCTTGTGTAAATCCTCCTGGTAGAGGATTTTAGCGAAGCTACTATGATGTCTCTAACTGGGTTAGAGATCAAAGGAAGCCTGGCTAAGGAAGGAAGTGGAGCAACCATGCTGTGAGGTTGAGAGAAGGGATTGACCGGTGCAGCTGACCCGATTGGTGAATCAGAAGATCTGGCACTGGGTCCAGATGCCACGGCTGCACCAAAAGGTGATGATGGAGGAACGGGAACCAAACTTGTTGAGGCCAGTAAGGGGCAATGAGAATCAATTTGGCTCTCAAAACGGTAGCTTTCTGGATCACCTGAGGGATCAGAGGAAATGGAGGGAAGGCATAAAGAAGTCCCTGGGGCCAATCCTGGGTCAGAGCGTCTCTGGGGGGATGGCCTGATAGAGGAAGAGGCTGAAGAAGTCTGGACATTTGCTGTTTTGGGGAGTAGCAAAAGATCGCAACATGGACGACCCCATTCCAGAAAAATCTCTTCCGCTATGGATTGCTTGAGAGACCACTCGTGAGGCATGAGAATAGCTCTGCTCAATCTGTCCGCTATAATGTTGGTTTTCCCAGGGATATGCGTTGCTACCAGAAACCGATGAGAGGAGATCGCCCATTGCCATAGTCTGAGCGCTTCTCGACACAAGGGGTAGGACTTGGTTCCGCCCTGTTTGTTGATATACCAAACTACAGACATGTTGTCTGTGAGGACTGCAATTGTCCCTACGGGAAGAAAGTCGTTGAGGGCTTGCAACGTTAAAAGCACTGCTCTCATCTCCAGGACATTTATGTGCAGATGGTACTCGAACGGTTGCCACGTCCCATGAACCATCCTGCCCTGATAATGACCTCCCCACCCGATCAGGGAGGCATCCGTGGTGACAGTGGCTATCGGGGACGGAGGTACAAAGCACCTGCCTTGGTGAACCTGAGACGATGTGATCCACCAAGCAAGATTTTCTTTGCATGTTTGTGTCACCAGAATCTGGTGACGCATTGGGAGTTGCTGGTATGACCACTGTGTGAACAGCATCCACTGAAGGAGGCGCATGTAGAATCGAGCCAGGGGAAGAAGAGTGATGGCCGCCATGAGACCTAATACCTTTAGAACCATTCTGGCCTGTACCTTCTTGCTGGCCAGAATGATCCTGACATGAGTCTGAATGTCTGAAACTCTTTGTTCTGTAAGGGTAGCTGACATCCGAACAGTGTTTAAGTTTGCCTATGAAGGTAATAGACTGGCAGGGCGATAAGGATGACTTTTCGAAGTTGACTGAGATGCCCAAATGAGAACAAAGGTCTATTGTGTAATCCCTGGCTTGTATAAGCTGATGCCTGGTGGTGGCTGACAGGAGCCAGTCGTCGAGATACGGAAACACCTGGAATCCTTGCCGTCTCAGGTGAGCCGTGACCACTGCCATGCATTTGGTGAACACTCTGGGGGCTGTAGTGAGACCAAAGGGCAGGGCTCTGAACTGGAAATGACTGGACCCCAGCCGAAAGTGGAGAAATCTCCTGGAGCGTCTGTGAATTTTGATGTGATAGTACGCATCCTGAAGATCTATTGAGCACATCCAGTTGTCCTTCTGTAAGAAGGGCAGAATTGACTGAAGAGTGACCATTCGGAATCTTGTCTTCCTGACAGACTTGTTGAGTCTGCTGAGATACAATATTGGTCTCCAGTCTCCCGTCTTTTTGGGGACCAAAAAGAACCTTGAGTAGATTCCGGGCTCTGAATGGTCTATTGTAACTGGCTGAATGGCTCTTTTGCAGTAGTTTTGCGATTTCTAACTCTGCAATGTCCCTTAGACCGGGTGGTACATCTGGAAGGGAACTTGAGGGAAGGGACTTTCCTCGAAAGGAATTATGTAACCCTTGGATATGATCGACTGTACCCATCTGTCTTGAGTGAGGGAATGCCAGGCTTCTGGGTACAGTGATAATCTTCCCCCGACTGCCTCCAAGGAGGGACAGCCGGGCAACACCTCAGGGATGCTGAAAGGGCTTCTCAGGAAGTGACTCCCTGTTGCCCTGGTTCTTGGACCCCTCTGCCTCTAGAGCGGCGTCTGTTGTTGTTACCCCTCTGCCTCTAGGGGTAAACTGACCACGTGAATCGGCGTGACTCCTTGGGATTTGGAACCACATCTTCCCACCCTTCTGTCCTTTGGGATAAGGCCTAGAAGGGGTGGAAAAACGGACTCCAACAGCAGAAAGAGTCTTGCCGTCCTGCTCACACCTGGTCAAGGTCTCCTTCACCTGAGGGCCAAACAAAGCTGACCCATCAAAGGGAGAATTTGTGAAGGACGCCTTAAAGGGATCCATAAAATCACATAGCCACATCCAGGCTTGGCGTCTAAGAGCCACACCTGTGCCTGCGGCTCTACTGCTCCATCCGCAGCATAAGATATTAGCCGCATGGAGGAGTTAGCAATGGAATTGAGGGTTCCTAGCTGCGAAGCAATCTTTTCTTGGGCCCCTGCAGCTGTAGGATCCTGAACTACTTCTCCCAGCTCCTTCAGGATATCTCTCTGGAGTCTGGTGAAGTGACAAAGATAATTCAGCGAACGCATAGCAAAGGTCGCTGAGGAAAACATCCGCTTGCCGTACCTATCCATGGTCCTAGAGTCCTTATTAGGAGGATGGACGGGCACGGAAGGATCTGCAAGTTCCTTTTTGGTGGCCGCAGCCACCACCATAGCAATAGAGGGAGGAGCTACGGGAAGAGACTGCTGACTGATACCAGTGGCCAGTACACTCTTCATCACCTCGAATGCTCCCCTTCCAGGCAGGTCCGAGAGAACCCGCTCCGAAGAGCTAGGAACTCCAGGGGCCACCGAAAAGGAAGTCTCCGAGGCAGATGTCGGAGCCGAGCTCACCAAGGCCGAGGCTCCAAGGGGAAGAGCGGGCTCGGACAAGGGTCCGATGCCACTCACCCCCTCGGAGGAGACCATGGAAGCCCGACCACCGAATCCCTCTAAGGAAGAGGGGATAAGAGTAGGGGCTGAAGGAACAGAAGGAGGTATCCGTCCTCCAGCCGTAGCAGTAACCATGCCCGAAGACTCCAACTCCAAACTCTGGGGTAGAGTCGAAGGAGGAACTGTAACGGGGTGTGGACCAACAGTCGTCTGCTGAGACGGACTGTGTAGCATTTGGGCCAGTACCTGTGACTTGAGCAATCTACTGACCACTCTCTCTAGGTCATGATCTGACAACCTGGATGACCTTGAAGATCGGCTCCGATGGCTCCGCTCCGATAGAAGAGGCGAAGCCGGAGCCGAAAGTATCGGCTCCAAGGAAGGAGACCTCGACCTCTTCCTGGAATGGGCCATCGGAGCCGATATTATTGATCCTGTCGGCACCGATTTCTCGGAGCCGGCAGAACGTCTCGATGTATTGGCTCCAGCCGAGCCGATACAGCCACCAGTAACGGTGTGGGACCCGACCGGAGCCCACACCGATGCCTGTGCCACATGGGTGTCGGAGCCGATCGGAGCCGACACCGATGCCAACCGTGGGTGTCGGAGCCGATAGGAGCCGACACCACAGTGGTCAGCAGATTCGCACCGATAGCCATCGGCGCCGAAAGCTTTGGATCAGAATCGGCTCCAGCCGGAGCCGATCTAGACTCTATACGAGTCGGAGCCGAGGCCGCAGGCTTAGAAACAGAAGCCTGGGCCTTGGCAGTTTTGGTTGATTTTTGTGGAGCCGACTTAGCCGGAGAGCCCTCCAGCTTAAGAAGACCCCTGAGAATCAACTTATTGCGTCTCTCCTGCAGGACTCTCTGGCTGAAGGAGTGACAAATAGCACAGGAGTCCTGCAGGTGAAGAGGGCCCAAACAGTACAGGCAAGAAGTGTGACCGTCTGTCAGAGACATCTTCTGACAGCACGAGTCACACTTCTTAAAACCTGAAACCCTCTCCTTAGACATGGTGCCTAAACACAACACACACACACACCAGTCAAATTAAATTAAACTAATACCAAGAGGTATTTAGTAAAAAACACCAACACACACACCCTAACAGGGGGGGGATGGGATAGGGAAAATTGACTGACTAAAAAAAATTAAAAGAGACAGGGATTTCTGTCAGAAAAAGGTTAAAATTAAATTAAACTATCAAAAAATTAGTTTTAACTAAAAAAAGGGGCTTAAATATCACAAATGTGAAGTACTTACCAGGAGCTGGTAAAGAGAAGACCTCCCAAGCGAAGCGGCAAACGAGATCTGGGTACTTCCTGCCTTGCATCATGGGATATGGGGCTGCCTCGAGCTGGTAAAAGGAGTTCTCGAGCTAAAGCAAGTGCCGAGTCGGAGCCGAGGGATCGGCTCCGAACCCATCAAGCAAGAATGAAGGCGAGATTGACAACTTAACATTAACTATTTACAATTAGTTAAAAGATAACCTGGTTGACAAGAGGATACTAGTAAGATCAAACAGACCACCAGCCACACCAGTTCTTCCAGAACATGGAGGGGGAAGGTGGGAGGGAGTGTAAGAACAAAGGTGAGATGAACAATTCACATGGAACGTTATGGTAAGAACATAACTTCTTTATGTGAAGTTGTTCAATCTCGCCGTTTGTTCTTACACGTGGGTAGCGTCCCAAGCACCCTAATCCTGGGCAGCTCACTTTGGAGTACATTCCTGAGAATGGTGGAACCAAAGGAAGCCCTGTCCCTGGAGGCCCTATACACTTTGTAATGAGTAATAAATGTATGAGGTTTGGACCGAAAGCAGCTGCACAAATGGTGTCCAAAGGTAAACAAGCTGCGTGAGCTAAGGATGTAGAAACAGCCCTGGTAGAATGAGCTTTCACTTCACATTCTAAAGGTTGATGGGATGAAGAATATGCAAACTTTATACAATCAGAAAGCCATTTGGACAATGTAACTTTGGATACCGAAAGGCCCTTCTTATTGTCTGCATGGGAAACAAATAGTTGATCTGACTTTCTGAATTCTTTTGTTCTGTCCAAATAAAATCTCAATTGTCTGTGAACATCAAGCTTATGCAACATGTATTCCAATTTACTGGCATGATGCCTGAAAAAAGTAGGAAGTTCAATGGACTGGTTCTAGTTCGCTTCGGAACAGACCTTCAGGAGAAAGGATGGATTTGTTCTTAGAGACACCCTGTCGGGGTGAAAGGCCAAATATGGGGGCCTAATAGAGAGTGTTTGAAGTTCAGAAACTCTACGTGCCGAAGTAATGGCCACTAAGAAAATTGTCTTCCAAGAAAGGAACTTCAACGGATAAGAAGATGTGGGCTAAAATGGGGGAAGCATGAGTTGAGATAGCACCAAATTTAGAATCCAGGGAGTAATCAGATGTCTGATAGGGGGTCGAAGGTGATGAGTCCCTTTCAAAAAGGCTTTACATAATCTGTGGGACATAATGTTAGAATCTCTGCATCCCACATGGAAGTTAGATATGGCAGCCAATTGAACCCTTATAGTAGCGGCTGCTGTCACTTTCTGGGAGAGAGCATCACCTGTGTTGCCCTGTAGAGTATCTCCAAGCTCTTTTAGGAGATCTCGTTGAAGACGGGTAAAATGGGTTAAATAGTTAAGCAATCTCATTGCAAATGTCACAGAACTAAAGATGCGTTTCCCATATCTGTCCATCGTCCTGGAATCTCTATTAGGAGGATGAACAGAGGAAGAGGTGTCTGACATCTCTTTCTTGGTGGCCGCCGCCACCACCATGACATCAACGGGAACCCCTTTTGTAAGAAAGGACTTATCCTGAGGGCAGGTGATAAATTTGTTGGGCCTCCGAGGGACCAGTTCCATAGAATCAGGAGACTCCCACTCTTTTCGAGCGATCAAGTCCAATAATTAATCGAAAGGCGGAGTAACCCAGAAAGTGGACGGTTGGGACCCAAAGGCCTTCAGGAGCACCGACTCATCCTCAGTAGGGGTAAGGGACTGCCAGTCACCCCTCTGCCTTAGTATTTCAAGGATGTCTGCAAAAGAGACATCCTTAGAGGAGGACCATGGGGACCCTTCTGATTCCTCCAAGTCTTTGTCTGATGTTAAGGATTCCTGGGGGGAATCTAAATGCCTCCTCTTACACAGTCTTTTCCTGGGGACTTCATCAGAGGGGGTGTCTGGTGAAGTCTCAGTCAAGCAGGGGTCATCCAATGGGGTTACCTGAGGCTCTGGGTCTCGACACTTAGTGGGAACCTGTGGTGTAGAGATAGAGCACGGCCCTTTAGGGGAGGAAGAGGAAGGATCCAAAGAAGTAAGGGTCTTAGCAGACATGACCTTCCTCATGGCATCGAAGGCACCGGTTTCATGACCTGAGGAGTCCGCCAGTTCCGAAGAAGATGGCAGTCACCCAGGGGCCGAGACCACGGGCTCCAAACCAGAGGATGGAACCAAGCTCATCTGCGCTGAAGCCCTGAGAGGGAGAGTTGGAACCGAAGCACTGGTTCGACTCCCCCCCTCAAAACCAGACAGAGATTGTTGGCTCCGAGACTCTTCAATCGGAACTGAAGAAGTCAAGGTTGAAGGAGCTGAGAGCACTGGAACAGGCCTCGGCTCTGAGGGTTCCACCACTATCGGATCCTCTCTTTCCGGCTCCAAAGGCTCAACTGGCCCCAGAGGAAGAGCAGAACTCGAGGAAGGAGGGGTCATAGGCTTTGAAGCCAACTGGATTGAAGCTGCAAGCAATTTGGCCAGGGTCGGATTCACCAAAAGTCTCTGTAACACTCGGTCCACATTGATGTCAGAAAGGGTACCAGAAGAACGGGTCAAAGGAGCCGAAGAAGCTACCGACTTAAAGATCGGAGACTTCAAAACCTCTGACACCGGTTCCAACACAGTGACTTAGCTCCGAGATAAGATCTCGGTGCATGGCTCCGAAGGCTGTGGAGCTGGTGACCAAGTCTTGCCAGAGGTACTCAGAGCCGAAGACTTGTGCTCCCAAGACACGACTTCGACCCCTTCAAGGACCTGGAGGTCTGGTCAGTCTTATCCAATGTATCCTGGAAGTCCGATTTCAACAGTCCTCTATCTACCAATTTCCTTCTCCTCTCTATTAACACCCTGCCACTGAAGGAATGGCAGATAGAGCAATCCTCCTGTAAATGTAGCGGGACCAAACAATAAACACAAGAAATATGATTATCCGTGATGGACATCTTTTGTCCACAGTCACACTTTTTAAACCCAGATTTTTGCTTCTCTGACATTATGAAAATTGACCAATCAGTCGTAATAACACCACAAAAACAGCTTAGAAAGTTCAGATCCCTGAACTGCAATAACTAAAGAAAAGGGATTCAATAAAGAAAAAACAAACTCTCAATACAGGATTACAGAATATAAAGGGATAGGGTATTAAATTTGACAGAGCCCTGTCAAGTAAAGTAAATCAAGAATGCTAAAGGCCTAGGAGCAAACTGCTCCGAACTAAAGGACAAAATACAAGCTTGGATACCTACTCTAAACCACAAAAAAAAAGACAAGGAATATGTGAAGCCTCACTAAGTATCAGATCCCTGATAGTTATTATAAGTCTAAATATCCAAATATATAAGAAAAAAGATACTTCCTCTGAAGATTATGCGAAACGTTGCAGCGGCAAACTAGATCTGGGATTTGGCAGCAGAGCATCATGGGACAGGGACTGTGTCTCGAGTTTCTCAGAGATCTAGAGCTTAGAAAGCGGCCGACTCAGAGCCGAATCCACGTGTAAGAACGGCAAGATTGAACAACTTCACATGATTAGTTTAGATGTTTTCTGTATTTATTTGAGACTGCCCTGCAATGTTGTTTTAAAATATTTCCTGTGATTTTGAACTCTGTAGTTACTGTGTTGTTTGAGTATTGTTTTGTTCTTTTATTATTTATTATTAAATATATTTAAACCTATCTTTGTGGCTGATATTTGTGAGACATACTTCAGCTCTTAGCATACTTGCATATGTATTTGGTCACACTGTACAAGCCGCTCCTAAATAGCCTTGCTCTTGGTCACACTTATCATTTGGATTTATAGTAACATCTCATAGTAGGATTAGTCACCCTTTGGGAAGGGCCTTAAAGCAGCTGGTAAAGGGTTCTGTTGGCAATGATAACTACATTATGGTCTGGACAGACGAGGGCATAGCTAGTAAACCTGTGCCAGCCTTCTCCAGGTGTGTGTTTGTGTATAAATCAAATCTCAGAGTGTGTGTGTGTGTGTGTGTGTGTGTGTGTGTGTGTGTGTGTGTGTGTGTGTGTGTGTGTGTGTGTGTGTGTGTGTGTGTGTGTGTGTGTGTGTGTGTGTGTTTATCAGCTACTTGGGCAGGGACATGAAGCACTGGTTGGATGGAGAGAGTGTTGGGAGGACTTGGCTTGGAACCCTGGCTAAGAACTCAAATCTATAGCTGTGCCAGTGGGGAGTCTTACTGGAGATCTAGAGAAAGATGGAGAAACCAGCCCCAGACTGAATGTGATCTCTGTGTGCTCTTAAGGGAAAATGTACTTTACTGTGTGTGCACTTGTCATCCTCCCATTGTGTATGTCCCTCACTGTTGCCCGTGGTGAGGATTGAGGCTCCTTGATTCCTGGGCCAGTGCAGGGGCTTCACAACATGTTTAAGTTCTTATTTTCAAAACAACCCAAACATGTAAGCTCTACTAGGTATGCACAGTGGTTATTGCACTTTGAAGACAAGATCAGAGAAGTGCAGTCAGGAAGAAAATATACCTTCCCTTGGTTGATGCAGTTCAATTGTGCTGTGCAAATATGGAGTGCCTCGATAGGAATTAATGGCACTTTTCCATCTTAGATCTGATTATTTAAGGGTTGAGAAGGAAATTTATTTTATTTTATTTATTTATTTTATTTTACATTTGTTAACCGGGAAATTCCTACTGGACCAGGTCCATTTACAGCAGTGGCCCGGGGAGAAAAGCTCCAAACAACAAAAAGAGGCAATATAATAAAAATAAAAAATAATTTATACAGTGCTGTTCAATGATCCTGTAAAAATACAACATTTATTTATTTTTATTTATTTATTTATTTATTTATTGAATGTGTCCTATGTAGTTTAGGTTCCACTGTTTTTTTTTCAGCGCGCCGGGAGAAAATGCTCCAGATGGAGTAGACATTTAACCATATACTATAAAGATAAAAAAAAAAGAAGTTATGTACTTACCATAACGTTCCATGTGAGTTATCTCGCCTTTATTCTCACTGATGGGTTTGGAGCCGATCCTTGGCTCCGACACAGCCAATAGCAAAGCTCAAGGTTTGCCAGTAGCTCGAGACCAAGCCCCATATCCCACAATGCACTGCTGGAATTACCTCAGATCTTGTTTGCTGCGAGTATATATACCCTTTTAGTTATTTCTACAAAGAAGCACTTCCCGAAGGGGAAGAAGAAGGATTGAATAACCAGGAGGTACTAGCCTCTAAGTCAACTGTCAGCCAGGAGGGGGAAGGAGGGAGGGACGTGAGAATAAAGGTGAGATAAACAACTCACATGGAACGTTATGGTAAGAACATAACTTCTTTATGTGAAGTTGTTAAATCTCGCCATTTATTCTCACTGATGGGTAGCGTCCCTAGCACCCTCAATCTTGGGTGGCTCATGGAAGTACGTTTTTCAGTACCATGGAACTAAAGGAAGACCTGTCCCTGGAAGCCTTATCTACTTTGTAATGTGTGATAATGGTATGAGGCTTAGACCAAGTGGCTACAGCACAAACATTGTCAAGGGGCAATTTAGCTTGAAAGGCAGAAGATGTAGAAATGGCTCTGGTAGAATAAGAAGTTATGATCTTACCATAACGTTCCATGTTAGTTGTCTTCTTCTCGCCTTCTTTCTTGCTGGATGGGTTCGGAGCCGATCCTCGGCTCCGACTCGGCCTATACTATAGCTCGAGAGCTATTTTTACCGGCTCGAGGCAGCCCTATAACCCACAATACCATGCGCTAACTCCCCAGATCTCGTTTGAAAGCTAAGACATAGTATAAATATATTATTATTATAGTCCTCATTTGCAAGTACGGACTCCTGCTAGTAACACTAAAGATACGGGGAAACCGTAACATGTTGTATCTCAAGAAATGGAAGGACTTAGAGACCTCAAGTCTGTCCAGGCTAGGGGGCAGGAGGGAGGGACGCAAGAAAGAAGGCGAGAAGAAGACAACTAACATGGAACGTTATGGTAAGAACATAACTTCTTAATGTTAAGTTGTCATTCTCGCCTTCATTCTTGCTGAATGGGACAGCGTCCCTAGCACCTTGGTCCTGGGTGGCTCAATGGAACAGACTCCTGAGTATAGTGGAACCAAGGTCAGCTCTATTTCTGGAGGCTATATCAAGTTTGTAATGGGCAATAAAGGTATGTTGGGAAGCCCATGTAGCTGCTGCACATACGGCATCTAATGATAACCTTGCTTGAAAGGCTGTTGATGTTGATAGTGCCCTGGTTGAATGAGCCTTAGGCCTAGACGGAAGTTGCCTGTGTCTCAACTCATAGACAAAGGTAATAATAGATGTCAACCATCTAGAAAGTGTAACTTTTGATACTGGAAGCCCTTTCTTTCCTGCAGCATAAGAGAGAAAGAGCTGGTCTGACTTTCTGAGTTGTTTTGTCCTGTCTAGATAATACCGTAGTTATCGATGAACATCCAATGAATGTAATTTCTGTTCAGCCCTGTTGGAATAGTCTGGGAAGAAGACAGGCAAGTCAATGGAGTGGTTTAGATTTGCTTCAGAGGACACTTTCAGAAGGAAGGAAGGATTTGTTCTGAGAGTTACCCTGTCTTTGTGAAAGACCAAATAAGGGGGACGGACAGACAAGGCTTGAAGTTCTGATACCCTTCTGGCAGATGTTATGGCTACTAAAAAATAGAAGTTATGTTCTTACCATAACGTTCCATGTTAGTTGTCTTCTTCTCGCCTTCTTCTTGCTGGATGGGTTCGGAGCCGACCTCGGCTCCGACTCGGCCACTCTATAAGCTCGAGAGTTGGTTCCACCGGCTCGAGGCTCCCCTTATATCCCACAATGCTAGGCGAGAGTTACCTCAGATCTCGTTTGTAAGCTAACCCCAGCTTATAATAGTAACAGAATAATTCTAAAACAGAGTCCACCTCTAACAACAGGAAAAAGGAAGGGTGACCTACATCCTGATCCAGGAAATATGCACAACAGCATATGCCTAAGAAAGAGGTGGTAGAAAGAGAGGTCACGATCACAACTCCTCTAGGTCTGTCCAGGCCAGGGGGAAGGAGGGTGGGACGCAAGAAGAAGGCAAGAAGAAGACAACTAACATGGAACGTTATGGTAAGAACATAACTTCTATATGTTAAGTTGTCTATCTCGCCTTCATTCTTGCTGGATGGGACCGCGTCCCTAGCACCTTGTCCCGGGTGGCCTAACGGAACAGACTCCTGAGAACAGTGGAACCAAAATTAGCTCTATGCCTAGAAGCTAAATCCAACTTATAATGAGAAATAAAAGTGTGAGGAGTAGCCCAAGTAGCTGCTGCACAAATGGTATCAATAGGCAGTCTGTCTTGGAAGGCTAAAGAAGTAGCCAAAGCTCTGGTGGAATGGGCTTTAGGTTTATTAGGCAATTTTTGTTGTCTAATTTCATATACCAGGGAAATCAAAGATGTTAGCCATCTGGATAATGATACCTTTGAAACTGAAAGTCCCTTTCTGTTTTCCGCATAGGAGACAAACAGCTGATCAGATTTTCTGAATTGTTTTGTTCTATCCAAGTAGTAC
Source organism: Protopterus annectens (assembly GCF_019279795.1). Classification (NCBI taxonomy): domain Eukaryota; kingdom Metazoa; phylum Chordata; order Ceratodontiformes; family Protopteridae; genus Protopterus; species Protopterus annectens. The sequence goes on along the minus strand of NC_056726.1, from coordinate 1,988,423,242 downwards.
CTCAATTGACGATGAACATCCAGGCAGTGTAATTTTGTTCAGACCTATTGGAATACTCTGGAAAAAGACAGGGAGGTCAATGCTTTGGTTTAGATTTGATGTGAGACCACCTTAGGCAAAAGGACGGGTTAGTTCGTAAGGATACTCTGTCCTTATGAAACAAAAGATAAGGAGGACGACAACTGAGTGCTTGAAGCTCTGAAACTCTTCTAGCTGATGTAATAGCTACCAGAAAAAGAGTTTTCCATGATAACAATTTTAAGGAACAGGAAGCTGCAGGTTCGAAAGGGGGAAGAATCAAAGAAGTAAGAACTAAATTTAGGTCCCAAGGAGAAGGAGGATTTCTTATAGGAGGTCTGAGAAGAAAAACTCCTTTCAAAAAGGCTTTGCAGAGTTTGTGGGACATTAGGGCAGATTCAAAAATACCCACATGAAAGTTAGAAATAGCTGCCAATTGAACTTTAAGTGTAGAGGGAGATGAACCTGCATGGAAGAGTTCAGCTAGAAAATCAAGGACTAGTTGGATGGAAGCGGTAAAAGGATCTATGTCCTTTCCTTGTGCCCAATATGAGAAGCGTTTCCACTTACTCAAATAAATCTTTCGAGTGGAAGATTTATGGGAAGCTATCAATATATCTCTAACAGAGTGAGATAATTGAGGAAGCCTGGCTAAGGTAGGAACTGGAGGAACCAAGCAGTGAGGTTCAGAGAGGGAGGGAGCGATGAAACTGACCCGACTGATGGATCAAAAGATCTGGAACTAGGTCCAGCTTCCACGGTCGCTCAAGAGAAAGCGATGTAGAAAGGGGAACCACACTTGTCGAGGCCAGTAAGGAGCAATGAGGATCAATGAGGCCTTCTGAGCGATAGCTTTCTGAATTACTTGAGAGATCAGTGGGAAAGGAGGAAATGCATACAGAAGTGCCCGGGGCCAAACTTGGACTAGAGCGTCTCTGCTGGGTTGGCCTGGTAAAGGGAACAGAGTGAAATATTCTCTGCACTTGCTGTTTTGGGGAGTAGCAAAAAGATCGCAGCAAGGCTGACCCCACCTGAGAAAAATTTCTCTCACTACAGAGTCTTTCAGAGACCACTCGTGAGGCATGAGAATAGCTCTGCTCAACTTGTCCGCAATATGATTGGACTTCCCGGGGATGTGCGTTGCTATCAGAAAACGCTGAGAAGAAATCGCCCATTGCCACAGTCTGAGTGCTTCTCGACACAGGGGTATGATCTGGTTCCGCCTTGTTTGTTGATGTACCACACTACAGACATATTGTCTGTCTGGATTGCAATTGTTCCCAAGGGAAGAAAGTCTTGAAGGGCTTGCAACGCTAAAAGCACTGCTCTCATCTCCAGAACATTTATGTGCAAGTGGCATTCGTTTGGTTGCCATGTGCCCTGGACTGTCCTGCCCTGATAATGCCCCCCCCACCCGATCAGGGAGGCATCCGTTGTCAGTGTAGCAACCGGAGGAGGTGGAACAAAAGGTCTTCCCGACAGGAGATGGGGGGAAGACATCCACCACATGAGATGCTTGTTGCACGCCTGCGTGATCACAATGGTGTGAGACATTGGAAGTTCCTGGTATGACCATTGAGTAAAAGCATCCACTGAAGGATCCGCATGTGGTATCTGGCTAATGGAAGGAGAGGTATGGCCGCTGCCATAATTCCCAACACCTTTAGAACTAACCTGGCTTTGATTCTGTTGTTGTTGAGAAGGAGTGATACCAATTTGTGAATGTCGGATATCCTTTGATGTGTTAGCCTTGCAGACATGTTTATCGTATCTAGATTTGCGCCTATGTAGGTAATAGTACGACAAGGCGACAAAACAGACTTTTCGCAATTTATTGAAATACCCAGTTTTTGACAAACGCGAAAAGTATAATCTCTGGCCATCAGAAGGAGATGCTTGGTGGGAGCTGTGAGGAGCCAGTCGTCCAAATATGGAAACACCTGGAATCCTTGTCGTCTCAGGTGAGAAGCTATCACTGCCATGCATTTGGTAAACACCCGGGGGGCAGTGGTGAGACCAAAGGGCAGGGCCCTGAACTGAAAATGACTGGTTCCCAGCATGAAGCGGAGGAATCTTCTGGAGCGTCTGTTCATTTTTATGTGATAGTACGCATCCCGAAGGTCTATAGAGCACATCCAGTTTCCTTTGCCCAAAAGGGGAAGGATGGATTGCAGCGTGACCATCCGAAATCTTGTTTTCTTGACTGATTTGTTCAAGACACTGAGATCCAAAATCGGTCTCCAGTCCCCTGTTTTCTTTGGAACTAAAAGAACCTTGAGTAGATTCCGGATCCTTGTTGGTCTGCTGGCACTGGCTGAATTGCTCTTTTGCAAGCAGTTTTGAAATTTCCAAAGCTGCTAGATCCCTTTGAGCGGGTGGAACATCTGGAAGGGATTTTTTTGACTGATTTGGAAAGCGAAGAAAGGGGATAGAATAGCCTTCGGAAATGATGGACTGTACCCATTTGTCTTGAGTCAGGGATAGCCAGGCTTCTGGGTACAGTGACAATCTTCCCTCGACTGCCTCCGAAGATGGGCAGTCGGGCAACACCTCAGGGATGCTGAAAGGGCTTGTCAGGAAGGCTTCCCGATTGCCCTGGTTCTGCGGACCCCCTGCCCCTAGGGCGGCGTCTACCATTGTTATTCCCACCTCTGCCTTTGGTAGGAAAACGACTCTGTGCGTCAGGCGAAGTCCCTTGAGATTGTTTACGGAACCACATCTTTCCACCCTTCTGGCCTTTGGGGTAAGGCCTGGAAGGGGTCGAAAAACGGACTCCGACGGCAGAAAGGGTCTTGCCATCAGTCTCGCACCTAGTCAGGGTTTCTTTCACTTGAGGACCAAAGAGAGATGATCCATCAAAAGGGGAGTTCATGAAAGACGTCTTGAAAGGGTCCGCAAAATTGCATAGCCGCATCCAGGCGTGCCTACGTAAGGCCACACCTGTCCCTGCAGCTCTGCTCGCTCCATCAGCCACGTAAGAAAGGAGGCGCATGGAGGAGTTGGATATGGAATTAAGGGTAGCCAGCTGCGTGTTCATCTTGTCTTGGAAACCCGCAGCTGTAGGATCCTTTAACATTTCACTCGCTTCCTTGATCAAGTCCCTTTGAAGACGAGTAAAATGGCACAGGTAGTTAAGCGAATGCATGGTAAATGTCGCTGAGGAGAACATCCGCTTCCCGTACCTATCCATGGACCTAGATTCCTTGTTAGGTGGATGGACAGGTACTGAAGGATCAGCTAGTTCCTTCTTTGTGGCAGCAGCTACCACCATAGCATCCACAGAAACTCCTTTTGTTAGAAATTGCTTGTCTGCTGGAGCTGTTATGAACTTAGAAGGTCTCCTGGGAGTGGGGTCCACTGAATCAGGAGCCGTCCATGCCTTCTTAGCAACCACCTGCATGAGGGGGTCGAAGGGGGGGACACCCAGGAGGTGGAAGGACGAGAGCCAAATGCCTCAAGATACACAGATTCGTCCTCCGAAGGGTTGAGGGCTGGCCAATTTCCCCTCTGTTTCAGGATCTCCAGAATGTCTGCAAATGAGACATCTTCAGAAGGGGAACGGGGGAACCCTCAGAATCATCCAAATCTGTGTCTGACGTGATGGACTCAGGTGAGTCAATGTGTTTCCTCTTACACTTCCTCTTCCGAGGGGGCTCTTCTGCCAAATCAGGAGAGGCCTCGGAAGAGGATGAAATCCCACAGGGGTTCCTGAGGAGCTGGCTCTCTGTGGTCCGGGATGAGGGAGTGAGTCGACTTACCCTGAGGCACCATAGAGGGAGGGGCGGACGGAGCCAACTGTGGAGTAGAGCCAGGCTCTAACACACTCCGCATGACCTCGAATGCACCCCTGTCAGGCAGAGCCAGAGGTCCCCGCTCCGAGGAGCTAAGAACCCCTCGGCACCGACAGTGATGGCTCCGAGGCCGATGTCGGAGCCGAACTCACCAGCGCCGAAGCCCCGAGAGGGAGAGGGGGGTCGGACAAGGGTCCGATGCCACTCACCCTCGGAGCCGACGAGGGAAGTCCGGCGCCGAGATTCCTCCAAAGAAGAAAACGGAGCCGACGACGGAGCCGAAGACAATTGTATCGGCTCCGACGTAATCACAGTCTCGGTTCCGACACGACCCGGCTCCGAACTCAAGAGAGTCGAAGGAGGAAAATGTTGATGGACCGGGGCAGGCATCGACTGATGAGTCGGGCTCTGAAGCATCTGGGCCAGTGCCTCGGACTTAAGTAGTCGACTCACTACCCTCTGAAGGTCATGATCCGACAGCCTCGATGACCTAGAGGAGTGAGACCTTTGGCTCCGTTCAGACAGCAGGGGAGATCCTGGAGCCAAATGAACGGAGCCAAGAGATGGTGACCTGGACCTCTTCCTAGTTGTCGGCTCCGAAGGTCTGGTCGGAGCCGACATGGGAACTTCTATAACCTCGGCTCCGGCCGGAGCCGAGGGAGCCACAGAAACTGTGGACTGAGACTTATCGGCTCCAGCCGGAGCCGATAAAGGCAAAGGTTGAGAAACCTGAGGTCTCGGCTCAGAAGCCGGAGCCGAAGACCTTGCCTTAGAGGGCTTCCCTGTTGAAACAGACAGGGAATCCTCTGGCTTGAGTAAGCCTCTAAGAATTAATTTATTCTTTCTTTCCTGCAGGACCCTGGGGCTGAAGCCATGGCACACAGCACAGGAGTCCTGCAGGTGCAAAGGCCCCAGACAATAAACACAAGAAGTGTGAGCGTCTGTCAGAGACATTTTCTGACAGCACGCATCACACTTCTTGAATCCGGAGACCTTTGCTTCTTTAGACATTTTTTCTGAACAGGTGTACACAAACACGCACACAAACACACTAGTTATACCCTGTCAGATTAATACAATAAAAAATAGTAATACTAGTAATTTAAACTACAATAAACTAGTATAAACACACACACTCCACTAGGGAAGGAAAGGCCTATAGGCCCAAGGGAAGAACCAAGGTTCTTGGGGAAAGAAACGGAAATTTTTTTGGGTAGGGAATAAAAGTTTTCTAACCTACACTAAATAAGTAAAAATATTAAATAAAAGGGGTTTTTAAAGACTAATTTTCTCAAGAAAATAGTACTCACCAGGAACCGGTAGAAACAACCAACCTCGAAGCTGTAGCGGCAAACGAGATCTGAGGTAACTCTCGCCTAGCACTGTGGGATATAAGGGGAGCCTCGAGTCGGTGGAACCAACTCTCGAGCTTTTAGAGTGGCCGAGTCGGAGCCGAGGTCGGCTCCGAACCCATCCAGCAAGAATGAAGGCGAGATAGACAACTTAACATCAGAGTTTTCCAAGAAAGAAGCTTGAGGGAGCAAGAGGCTGCAGGTTCAAAGGGAGGCAGAATCAATGAGGTTAGAACCAAATTATTTATTTATTTATTTATTTATTTATTTTATTTTACATTTGTTGACCGGGCTAGTCCAGCTGGATTAATGTCCATTTTCAGTGGAGGCCCGGGGAGAAAAGCTCCAGAGGATTAAAACAGTTATTGGAAATACAATTGTATTATAGAAAGAAAAGAAATGTAAGTACAAATATTAAATATTTTAACTAATTAAGTGAGGTCATAGGTTAGAAGTAGCAAAACAATATAATAAGGTATCAAATCTGAGCACAATTTTTTTTTTTTTTTTTTTTTTTTGAGTTAAGTCATATTTACAACAAAGGGATAATAACTCAGTTGGAGTAAAAGATGAAAAGGAAGTGGTTGAAAGAGTTTATAACAAATATGAGGGTGTCTACAGGCTAGTCTGGGTTGGTACAAGAGCAAAGCCAGAATTTATTAAGGTGTGTGGAAAGTTGTTTCTTAAATAGTTGGAGAGTGGGCAAAGAGGACAAAGTGGATGGAAGATTGTTCCATATTTTGCCTATTGAGTTAGAGAAAAGGGAATTGCCTGCTGAATTCATAATTTTGGTACTATTAACAAGTGACTTATCAGAGGAGCGTAGTTGTTTCAGGTTGATATAAGGAGTCAGGAGGTTGGAAAGAGCTGGTGTTTTAGAAGGTTGGTGTAGTATTTTGTATGCTATTAAGAGCTGTTGAAAGATGAGCTTGTTAGGGAGTTCCAGCCAGTGTAGTTGCTTTAGGTTTATACAGTGATGAGTTCTGAATTGGGAGGAGGTGGCAAAGCGGGCAATATTGTGGTAAGATGTAGTAAGTTTCTTAAGGTTACTTTTGGATAGATTAGTGTAAATAGATGAAGCATACAGAAGGGTAGAGAGAAGGTGTGTTTGGGCTAAGGTTATCCTAGCTTCAGGTGTGAGGAAGGGCTTTATTCTGTATAGGGATCCAATCTTTTTATTAACAGCTTTTATTGTAGTGTTGATATGGCAATCATAGTTGAGATTATTATCGATAATAACACCAAGAAGTTTGGTTGAGGAGTCAGGAGAGATTATTGTGTTGTCAGATGAAGTAATACAGAAGTTTGTCAAAGTAGATTTACGGGTGGGTGGGAAGAGTAATAATTTAGTTTTTTGGGGTTAAGGAGTAGACAGCGGTTGGAGAACCACTGTTCAACAGTTGAGAAGGCTGATTGTGTTTGAAACTGGAGTTCAGTTTGAGAAGAGGCAGTACAGATTATAGTGGAGTCATCTGCATATTGTATGCAGGTAGTATTAGGAAGAGATGATTGAAGGTCATTAATAAAGATAGAAAGAGAAGAGGGCCTAGGATAGACCCTTGAGGTACTCCTAAAGATATGGGAAGGAGAGTAGAGAGAATTTTTCCAGAGTACAGCTTGCTGACGATTTGCAAGATAGGAAGAAAACCAGGTAAGGGAAGAAGGCTCCAAGGCCAGAGATTTTAGAGTGTACAAGAGAAGTGTGTGATTAACCATGTCAAAGGCTTTTGAAAGGTCTAAGAAAAGTGAGGATGTAAGTTTATTGTTGTTGCGGTTTAAGTTAATAGTGTTGGTGAAGGAGAGAAGAGCTGTAGTAGTACTGTGATCAGGTCTAAAACCATGTTGTGTGTCAGCCAGAAGGCCGTTCTTGAGGAGGTGGTTGAGCAGTTGTTTATGTATGCATTTTTCTGTGATTTTAGCTAAGGGGGATAAAAGAGCTATGGGACGATAGTTGGAGTAGTCGTAAGATTTGCCTCCTTTATGGAGGGGTATGATATGAGATATTTTCCAGATTGCTGGGAAAATACCTTCTTTTATTGATCTGTTTATTAAGATAGAGACAGGGTAAGCAATGGCCTTTGCTGTTAGTTGCAGGAATTCAGCAGGAAGTTTGTCTGCAGAAGGGGTAGTAGATTAGAGTTTTTGAATGAGAGATTGTATATAAGAGGTAGATACAGGTTGTAGGTGAAGGGGAGGAATAGTATTTATAAAGGTATTTGGAGATAGTTGAGAAGTGTCAGGAGATAGTTGGTTGGCTAGAGTTTGTATAGAATTAGTGAAGAAGGAATTAAAGTTATTAGCTGTTATTGTGGGATTGTCAGGGTCAGAATCCTGGGGGTTTGGTGTAATTATTTGGCCTGGGGTCAGGAGACTATTAATACTCGACCAGAATTTTTTAGGTTCATTTTTGGTGGTTTTTTGAAGTTGAAAGTAATAGTTCTTTTTGTCTGTTAGGATGGCTTTTTTAGTACTATTTCTAAGCTCTCTAAACTTTTGGTGGTCTATTTGACTTTTGGTGGAACGCCACTTATGCCAAGATTTATTTCTGAGGGCGATTTTATGTTTTGTATCTGAGGATAGCCAGGGAGCAGTTTTAGTTTTAGTTCTAATGGTTCGACTTGGGGCATGTTGATTAAGTATTGCTAGGAAGGTTGAGTTGAAGTGTTCCACAGCTTTGTTGAGTGGGAGATGTTTTAGAGGGGCCCAATGACATTGGAATAGTTCAGCTTGAAACTGATCAGGGTTAAAATTTTTTTTTGAGTGAAGAGTTCTAAAAGTTGTAGGTAAGGTTAGGTTTGTTTTGCTTCTAATGATAAAGGTAAGTGAGTGGTCACTAAGGTTGTCAGGAAGGATGCCTGTTTGGTAGGATTGCTGGGGAGTATTGGTCAGAATCCAGTCTAAGGTAGTAGCTTTATTGTTTGTTTTATTGATTCTAGTGGGGCTATTGATGAGTTGTTTGAAGCCAGAGAGGCTGATATGAGAGGTAGGGTTAGTGTTATTACAGGTGTGCCAATCTATATTAAAGTCACCTAGGATTAGAGTTTCCTGTGGAAGTTTGATAGAAAGTTGGTAGAGTATATCTTCAAGGGTATTGATGTTGTTTCCTGGGGGGAGATATGCACAGATGATGTTAATGGCTTTATTGGTATTGAGTTGTATTTTAGAGCAAATAACTTCTGCACAAGGATTTGTAGTAAGAGTAAGGTCTTGGGGAATCAATTTTAGATTCGCTTTATGTAGGATGGCTACCCCACCTCCTTTCTTGTTAGTGCGATCAAGTCTAGTAATGCTATAACCAGGTGGGGTAATTTCTGTGTCTTTAATTGAGGGTTTTAACCAAGTTTCAGATAGGCATAAAATATCAAACTTTTCAGTTTCAAGAAGGGCATGGAGTTGATCGATTTTGTTACAGATGCTACGTATATTAAGATGGGCAATGTACAAAGAGTTAGAAGGTTTAGAGCAAGAGAAAGCTGAAGGTATAGTTTGGTTTTGTTCTAAATTAGTTATAGTATGATGAGGGCCTGGATTAGGGTGAATATCACCATCCTGTAGTAAGAGGAGAAGAGTAGGATATATTTGTAGTTTAAGATTATAATGAATAACATATGTTTTTTTGGGAAAGGTTTTTCTGAACTTGCAGTGTGCTATTCTGTGATATTTGGATAGAAGGTAAATGGACTGAGAGGGTGAATGCAAAAAGGATGAATCTACAGGTGTTGTATTTGTTGAGGTGCATTTAGAGGGCAATAGAGGAGAAATAATCTGAGAATGTTCATAGGAAGTTATGATGTAGGAAGTTAAAAGAGATGAAAATATTAGAATTAAGATGAATGGTCTTAGTAATGTGTGGCTAGATAGAGTTGGCATAGTGGATTCAGAGGAGGTTTGTAGGGAAGTAGGATGTAGTATGATGAAGTAGTGATTAATAGGAGTAATTAGAGAGGGTGGGGTAGGAGATAGGAAAAGTGTTTAAGACTGTGGAGAGTGAGTATATATGTTCAAGGAAGGTGTGGTGAAATAAGAGGTTTGTACTGAGATTTGATTGGAGGGGAGGTGTAAGGGGGTGTGTCCTTACTGAGTTAAATGTAGGACCCCTGGGGGTGGGTGGGAATTGGGGGTAGGGAGGGGAGCGGAGTGAGCCCGCAGGGCGAACGGAGCGGGTAGAGCCAAAGAAGAAAAGGTCCAGGCGAAAAACAATCAGTGAAGTGTTCAGAAAGAAGGTAAGTAATGCAAGGGGATGTAGATAGATATGGTGATAAGAGATAGGAGCAAGTAGAAGCAAGAAGTATCACAGCAAGTAGAAAGAGAAAAGTGGAGCAGAAGGGGCAAACTGTAGGTGTGATAGAGAGTTGGTTAGGTAAAGGCAATATCCAGAGGAAAAACGCTGGTAGAAAGGGCCACCTAATGACTGCAGCAGCTATCACAATAATTGCTGCTTACAGGGCATGTGGTTTAAAAGAGAGGCAAGTAGCTAGGGATATTATTGGGAAGTATAGGATATGTTGGAGGAGAGGAGGAGGGGGGGGTTAGTTGCTGGCTACTGGCAGTGCTGACTTTGAGTTTTACAAATTCACTGGGAGTGCTAGATACAAAAAGATTAGGACAAGCAGGAGCTCAAGGACATACTTTGTTCTCTTTCCACTTGTAGGTTCCACAGCGTTTGTTCCTTAAAGTAGGAGAGGAGAATAGGAGTTGTGGATGGGATGCAAAAACCCAGATCTACAGGTGGTCAGAGGGGTTATACTGCTAGGAAAATAAGGAAGAAAGGAAATACTTTAGATAAAGAACATACACAGTCTTCAGAAGGCACAACTATAAAACTCACGTAACATTTTCATGTAAAAAAGCAAAGTTCAGCAACAGTTCAAATAGAAGATGGTTCAGGCAGAAACATTACAGTAAAAATACACTTAACATTCTCATGTATAAAAGCTTCAAGTTCAGCAACAGTTTTCGTTGAAGTTAGTACAGGCAAAAAGCAGATAAAACATTTGTATTGTCTAGGGGATCAATTCAAAATGCATATAGCAAATATAAACAGACTAGAGAGTGTCATGTAAGCAAAGATACATCATAAAGAGCAAGGCTAAGTTCATTCAAGTTATACTAGAATACCAGATAAAGAGTCAATAGGCAGTAAAAGAAGATTAAATTATTATATTGAGCACAAACCTAGTCTAATATGTGGGGTAGTGATAAGCCTCTGTATGACCTATATTCAGTTAAATTTATGTATATATATAATCCCTGAATTACATCATCTATGATAAAGAAACCGCTGAGTTCATTTATTATAGGCGGAAGGTAAGCTTCCCAAAGCGGGGTAAGTTCCACTATATAATGGAAGGGGGTCTATAAGTACAATACGCGAGTGTAGTTTAGCTAGAAAGAGCATGTTCTAGCACCTCGCATTGAACTATGAATGACTGTCTGAATGCAGACTTTTATAGTCGGTGGTTAACACCAGAGGATGTGAGCTCTACGCTAAGTTGTAAGGTGCAGTTTTGGCGCTTATAGCATCATTTTAAAAATAGAACAAGGTGATAGTACCATTTACGGTTCCAAAGCATTATTTAAGGCTCACAGGTAAAGAAACACGCTGTTTACACAGCATATTAAGGTGTTTAAAAATGCTGCAAAGGGGTGTTTGTAACTCAATGCGTAGCACAGCGATGTTACTAAGATGGTTTGCAAAGACTCCGCAACAAACCCTAAGTATCGAGGTTAATTAATGTGGTGGAGACCCAAAATGAGTGTCAGGGCTCGCAAATAAGGCACTGCACATGAAGACACGCTACAAAAAACACGCGCTTCTTCAATTTCACAAAGTAAAGAACCAGTTCACTGATAATTGCAAAAACCCACAATGATTGTCAGGGCTCGCAAATAAGGCACTGCACATGAAGACACGCTACAAAAAATGCGCGCTTCTACAATTTCACAAAGTAAAGAATCAGTTCACTGATAATTGCGACTAGCGACTACAATTCCAAGTGGAATCTGAGCAAAGGAACACTCAAACAACGTGCGCTACCACTTCTGCTCAAGGTAAAGAGCTAGTTAGCTGTTAAAGGAGTCTAGAGACTACAATATCAACGTCTGGGTAAGGGAGAACATTAGGGCGCTAAAAGGCAGAGATATCTACTTAATTCCCTGTCAAGAACTCCGTAATGTAGCCTGGAGCATACAGAGATTAAGCGTTGTTCAGAAAGAAAAACATAGAGTCACAGTACGAGCCTTACGATCCTCTTTAGTATAAAATACACGAAAATACTGGTATAACCTAGCAGTCTAATGCTCAATAATACTTATCTAACATCAAATAAGTAGCACAATCAACAGGGAAATGCCATATATTAAAAACACAGTAGAAATGCAACAGCAAGTAGAAGCAAATACACACTACTTACAGGAACGCCAAAGGCAGGAACGCACAGCAGCCAGGGATATCTAGTGTAGAGAAGTGGCGCGAAGCAAGGCAGGTGTACTTATGGGTTATGAGAGGAAGAGGGATTGGATGGGAGAGGGGGAGGAGTAGGGGGCAGGCAGGAAAACGGAAAGATAGCGATAGTATCGGTCAGGAGGGGGAATAAGAATATTGGAGGTGCAGTTAATGAAAGTAAGTAGAGGCAGGCAGAAAAAACGGAAGGGTAACAATAGTATCACTCTGGTGAGGGAAAAAGAGTGTTGGAGGGGGAGTTAATGATAGTGAGTATTACAAGGGTGTAGGGATATAGATAGGGAAAAGTAATGGGCAATAATAGCAAAAGGTGAAAAGAGGTGTAAAAAGGTAACAGTACTTAAGCAAAGGTTACAGCTAGGACCGGAGGTAATAAAGAGCAGAGAAGAGCCAAAGAAGAAAAGGTCCAGGCGAAAAACAATCAGTGAAGTGTTCAGAAAGAAGGTAAGTAATGCAAGGGGATGTAGATAGATATGGTGATAAGAGATAGGAGCAAGTAGAAGCAAGAAGTATCACAGCAAGTAGAAAGAGAAAAGTGGAGCAGAAGGGGCAAACTGTAGGTGTGATAGAGAGTTGGTTAGGTAAAGGCAATATCCAGAGGAAAAACGCTGGTAGAAAGGGCCACCTAATGACTGCAGCAGCTATCACAATAATTGCTGCTTACAGGGCATGTGGTTTAAAAGAGAGGCAAGTAGCTAGGGATATTATTGGGAAGTATAGGATATGTTGGAGGAGAGGAGGAGGAGGAGGAGGAAATTCAAATCCCATTGTGGGGGCGGATCCTTAACTGGAGGTCTAAGCAAAAAGATGCCCTTGAGAAAGGCTTTACAGAGTTTGTGGGACATAATATTTGCTTCTGAGAGCCCCACATGAAAATTAGCAATGGCCGCTAATTGTACCCTGATAGTGGCTGACGATGACCCTGAATGAAAGAGTTCCGCCAGAAAGTCTAGAACCTTGTGAATGGGTGCAAGGAAAGAATCTAAGCACCTAGCTTGTGCCCAGAGCGAAAAACGCTTCCATTTACTCGCATACTTCTTCCTAGTATTGGACTTATGGGAAGCCAGAATGATATCACGGACAGGAGGAGAAATAAGGGGAAGCCTGGCTATGGCTGGAAGTGGAGCAACCAAGCTGTGAGGGTGAGGGAATGAAGAGACTGATGCAGCTTGCCCGTGAAATGGGTCAACAGATCCGGAAGGGGATCCAGATGCCAAGGCTGTTCCAGTAGGTAGCTGTGCAGGAATGGAAACTGTACTTGTCGAGGCCAAAACAGAGCAATGAGGATCATTTTGGATCTCAATGCGGTTGCTTTCTGAATTAATTGCGGGATCAATGGTAAGGGAGGAAAGGCATATAGAAGACCCCGGGGCCAATCGTGAACAAGAGCGTCTCTGGGGGCATGGCCTGGTAGAGGAAAGAGTGTGAAGAAGTCGAGGCACTTGCTGTTTTGAGGAGTTGCGAAAAGATCGCAGCAAGGCTGGCCCCACTTCTGAAATATTCTGTCTGCTACCGCTTGATTTAGAGACCACTCGTGAGGCATGAGAATAGTTCTGCTCAATCTGTCCGCTATGACGTTGGACGTCCCGGGGATGTGCGTTGCTATCAGAAACCGTTGAGAGGAAATCGCCCATTGCCAAAGTCTGAGTGCTTCTCGACATAGGGGGTAGGACTTTGTTCCGCCCTCCTTGTTTATGTACTACACCACAGACATATTGTCCGTTTGAACTGCTATAGTCGCGGTGGGAAGAGAGCTCTGAAGGGCTTGCAATGTTAAAAGCACTGCCCTCATCTCCAGGACATTTATGTGCAGGTGGCATTCTAATTGTTGCCATGTGCCCTGGACCGTCCTGCACTGATAGTGCCCCCCCCCACCCGAACAGGAAGGCATCCGTTGTCACCATGGCAACTGGGGGGGGCAAAGGGTCTGCCCTGAAAAAGCTGAGGGGAAACCATCCACCAGGAGAGATGATTCTTGCATGATGGGGTTATCAAGATGTTGTGAGTCATTGGGAGCTGTTGAAAGGACCACTGAGAAAACAGCATCCACTGGAGGAGCCTCATGTGGAAGCAGGCTAATGGGAGTAGAAGAATCGCCGCTGCCATGAGGACTAACGCTTTCAATACTAGCTTGACTTGAACTCTGTTGGACTGAAACAGGGACTGAACATTCCGCCATATTTCTGTCACTCTCTGAGGTGGTAATGTTGCAGACATTTTTGTGGTGTTATATATGGCACCTATGAAGTTTATACATTGACAAGGCGACAAGGAGGATTTTGCAAAATTTATGGAAATACCTAGATTGTTGCAAAGTTGAATAGTGTAATCCCTGGCCATTATAAGATGCTGCTTGGTGGTAGCGGAAATGAGCCAGTCGTCTAGATATGGAAACACCTGGAATCCTTTTTGTCTCAGGTGAGCCATGACCACTGCCAAGCATTTGGTGAACACCTGGGGGGCTGTGGTGAGACCAAAGGGCAGGGTTCTGAATTGATAATGACTGGCTCCCAGTCGGAAATGGAGAAACCTCCTGGAGCGCCTCTGTATCTTTATATGATAGTATGCGTCCTGGAGGTCTAACGAGCACATCCAGTTGTCTCTGCCCAAAAAGGGTAGAATGGACTGCAGTGTTACCATCCGAAATTTTGTCTTTTGAACAGAGTTGTTCAATCTGCTGATGTCCAAAATGGGTCTCCAGTCTTTTTTGGTACCAAAAAGAATCTGGAGTAGATTCCGGATCCTAGCTGATCTGCTGGAACTGCCTGGATGACTCTTTTTTCTAACAGCTTTTTTATTTCTAGCTGTGCCTGACCCCTTTGTGCGGGTGGTACGTCTGGTAGGGGTCTTGGCGGTTGTACCGGAGGGGAAATGAAGGGAATTTTGTAACCCTCGGATATGATCTTCTGTACCCATGAGTCTTGGGAGAGGGATTGCCAGGCTTCCGGGTACAGAGATAATCTTCCCCTGACTGCCTCCGAAGGCGGACAGTCGGGCAGCTTCTCAGGGATGCTGAAAGGGTTGGTCAGGGAAAGATTCCCTGGAACCCTGGTTCTGTGGACCCCCTCTGCCCCTGGGGCGGCGTCTGTTATTATTCCCCCCTCTGCCTCTGGGGGGAAATTCACCACGTGCGGCAGGCGCGACTCCCTGAGGTTTGCGGAACCACATCTTTCCACCCCTCTGTCCCTTAGGATAAGGTCTAGAAGGTGTGGAAAAATGGACTCCCGTGGCAGAGAAAGTCTTGCCATCTTGCTCGCATCTGGTGAGGGTATTCTTCACCTGAGGTCCAAACAATTCTGAACCATCAAAGGGGGTGTTGGTGAAGGACGCCTTGAAGGGATCGGCAAAGTTACAGAGTCGCATCCAAGTGTGACGTCTCAACGCAACACCTGTGCCTGCAGACCTACTCGCTCCATCGGCTGCGTAGGAGATAAGCCGCATGGAGGAGTTAACAATAGAGTTCAGGGGGGCCAGCTGGGAGTTCATCTTGTCCTGATACCCAGCAGCAGAAGGATCCTGTACAGTTTCACCCAGTTCTTTGAGCAAATCTCTCTGAAGGCGGTTGAAATGACATAAATAGTTCAGCGATCGCATAGTAAAGGTCGCTGAAGCAAATGTCTGCTTGCCGTACTTGTCCATGGTCCTGGACTCTTTGTTAGGAGGATGAACAGGTACAGAAGGATCAGCCAATTCCTTCTTAGTGGCTGCTGCTACCACCATAACATCAACTGAAACACCTTTGGTGACAAAGGATTTGTCCTCTGGTGCAGAAATAAATTTAGAGGGCCTCCTAGGGGTAGGTTTCATTGAATCAGGAGCTGCCCACGCCTTTCTAGCCACTACCTCCATTAGTGGGTCGAAAGGGGGAGACACCCAGGAGGTGGAAGGGCGAGATCCAAAGGCGTCAAGGTAAACCGACTCGTCCTCGGAGGGTTTGAGAGTGGACCAATTTCCCCTCTGTTTTAGGATCTCTAGGATGTCTGAAAAAGAGACATCCTCAGAGGGGGATCTCGGGGAACCCTCCGACTCATCCAAGTTGGTGTCCGACGTGACAGACTCGGGGGAGTCTATGTGCTTCCTCTTGCACTTTCTTTTCCTAGGGGCTTCCCCTGAAGCTTCAGGGGAGGCCTTGGAAGAGGAGGAGACACCCAAACTGGGTACCCTACGCTTTGGATCTCTGCTGTCAGATGCAGGAGGATGGCCAGAGACCGTAACAGGCACTGTACAGGGAGGAGCTGCAGAACTTAACCTTGGAGTGGACACTGGGTCCAGCACGCTCCTCATCATTTCGAAGGCTCTCCTATCAGGTACCAAGTGTAGTCCCGGCTCCGAAAAGACCCGAACCGCTCTCAGCACTGACAGAGAAGGCTTCGAGAGTGATGTCGGGGCTGAACTAACCAGAGCCGAAGCTCCGAGAGGGAGAGCGGGGTCGGACAAGGGTCTGATGCCACTCGCCCCCTCGGAGCCGACAGTGGAGTCCTGGCGCCCGGACATCTCCACGGACGGAACCAATGAAGAGGTCGGAGCCAACGACACCGGAGCCGAAGGTGGAAGTATCGCCTCCGACATGGGCAAGGTTACGGTTCCGACAAACTCCGGCTACGAACTCGAGAGGTGAATCGGAGAAGGAATTGATAGCGGTACCGAAGGAGCCACAGTCTGGTGAGACGGGCTTTGGAGCATTTGGGCTAGTGCCTGAGATTTTATGAGCCTACTGACCACCCTCTCAATGTCGTGGTCGGAAAGCCTGGATGACCTAGATGAGTGAGTCCTATGACTCCGCTCCAATAGGAGAGGGGATCTCGGAGCCAATCGGACGGATTCTAGTGAGGGGGATCTAGAGCGCTTAGGTTCATAGGTTCATAGGTTTATACTAGGCTATCTGCCCTAAGGCATTTATAAGCCTAGCCCAAAGTTATGTGGCTTACGCCACCCCTTATGTTAGAAATAATGTGCCCATTAGTTTGTTGTGCCTCTGTCCAGCAGTGACACAGAGATGATTCCCGGGGTAAACCTACGATCTCCCATCCACCAGTCAAGATTTCTCTTGAACAGAGCCAGCGAGGTGCTCTGCCTCACATGGACCGGGATTTTATTCCACAGCATGGGGAGTCGCTGGGTGATAAATCTATCCCTCCAGCACGTCCTATTTATATCCGTGCTAAGGTTTAAGTCACTTGCTCTAGTGGTTCTGGTGGATTTGGATTTTTTGAGGTGGAGCATGTCCATTAATTCCGGGTTGGTCATGGCCTTGTATGTCAGGCACAGGTCACCTCTGAGCAGACGGTATGCAACTGAATAGAGTTGGAGTTTCTTCAGTCTGGCAGTATATGACAGGTTTTGGAGTCCCTTTATCCTTTTGGTGAGGAACTTTTGAGGTCTCTCCAATTGCTGCAGGTGTCAGGTGAGATACATCCCGAATGGGGCATTGTACTCGATCATTGGTCTGATAAGTGAAGAGTACAGGGGAACAATGACCTCACTTGATCTGGATGTGAATCCCTTCATGATCAGATGGGCAATGTACAAGGTCTTTCGAACCACTTTAGCAACGTGAGTGTCAAACGAGAGGCCAATGTCAACGCTTGTGCGCTGGGGTCGGCTCCGATGCAGGTTTCGGAGCGGATACCACTTTGCCTGCCTTGGATCCGATTGGAACCGATGTCGGAGCCATCTCAATAACGCCAGCCCTCGACTCAGAAGCTGGAGCCGAGGGTTTGGCGGTTTTTGAAGACTTCCCCGAGCCAGACGTGGACGGGGAGTCATCGGGCTTTAATAAGCCCCTAAAGATGAGCTTATTACAACGCTCCTGCAGGACTCTTGAACTAAACCCGTAACAGACGGAACAAGAGTCCTGCAGGTGTAAAGGCCCTAAGCAGTAGACACAAGAAATGTGACTGTCAGTCAGAGACATTTTCTGACAGCACGAGTCACACTTCTTGAATCCTGAGACCTTAGTGGCTTTGGACATAGTCCTAACAACAAACACAGTAATCACAGTCAGTCCACACACACACTCAACTTAAAACTAGAAAAAAGTTAAGGGAACTGACTAAACCCACACACAGACACTGTAAGGGGTGGGGAAAACTAAGGTAAAGCCCGTAGGCCCAAAAATAAAAATTAACTAAAGAAGGGAAGAAGGGCTACAAAAGGGCTGTAATGAGTAAAACAATCAATAGGAACCTAACAAAGGGGATCTATCTGAAAAAAACTACCTGAAATTTAGTTCTATAGAAAAGAATTCACTTTATTAAACTGAGCCGGTAAAAAAGGTAACCTCGCAGCGAAGCGGCAAACGAGATCTGGGGAGTTAGCGCATGGTATTGTGGGTTATAGGGCTGCCTCGAGCCGGTAAAAATAGCTCTCGAGCTATAGTATAGGCCGAGTCAGAGCTGAGGATCGGATCCGAACCCATCCAGCAAGAATGAAGGCGAGAATGACAACTTAACATTAATTAGTAATGCTGATACACCGTTACAGCCTACATTCATGTTGAAAAAAAGAAGTTATGTTCTTACCATAACGTTCCATGTGAATTGTTCATCTTGCCTGTGTTCTTACACACGGGTTCGGAGCCGATCCTCGGCTCCGAGTCGGCCTCATCACCAGCTCCGCATCTTCGAGAAAGCTCGAGGCACAGTGCTATCCCATGATCCTCCGGTGCTAACCCTCAGATCTAGTTTGCTAACACTCAAAGAACCCCACTAGTTACTGCGCCCTAGCGCACAGAAATGCAACCACACTGTCTAATACTCTATAATAAAGTAGAGGAGAAAAGATGCCATACCCGAAGTACAGTAGGAAGCTCAAGAACACCCACATCTAGAGAAGACTGAACTCAGCTCAAGACGTGCCCGTTCTCCTAGACCACAGGACAGGGGATGGAGGGGGGGAATGTAAGAACAAAGGCGAGATGAACAATTCACATGGAACGTTATGGTAAGAACATAACTTCTTTATGTGAAATTGTTCGATCTCGACGTTTGTTCTTACACACGGGTAGCGTCCCTAGCTCCTTTATCCTGGGTGGCTCAAGGGAGAACATTCCTGAGAACAGTGGAACCAAACGTCGCCTTGTCTCTGGAGTTTTTATCTAATTTGTAGTGGGTAATAAAGGTATGTGGTTTTGCCCAGGTTGCCGCCGCACAAATGGTATCTAATGGTAAGCGAGCGGCATGGGCCAAGGAAGTAGCAACTGCCCTCATAGAATGAGCTCTAGGATTAGAGGGGAGCTGTTGTTTTGATTCTGCATATACGAAATTTATCCAGTCCGATAGTCATTTGGATAAAGTAACTTTAGTTATCGCTTCTCCCTTTTTTTGGTCAGCATAAGATACAAATAGTTGGTCTGATTTGCTGTATTCCTTAGTCCTGTCTAAGTAAAATCTCAGCTGCCTGTGGATGTCCAATTTGTGCAGCATGTATTCCAGCTTATTAGAGTGATTTTTGAAGACGGTGGGTAGCTCAGTAGATTGATTAATATTTTGAACTGAACAAATCTTTGGAAGGAAGGATGGATTGGTGCACAATGTTACTCTGTCTGGGTGAAAAATCATGTATGGGGGCCGGACAGACAAAGCCTGCAACTCTGAAACTCTCCGAGCGGAAGTGATGGCAACCAGAAAGAGTGTCTTCCATGATAAAAATTTGAGAAGAGTTGTGGCGGCTGGTTCAAATGGGGGCAACAAGAGCCGTGATAATATCAGGTTAAGATTCCACGGGGCGATTGGATCATGAAAAGGGGGACGTAGGTGAAAGGTACCTTTCATAAAGGCTTTGCAAAGTCTGTGGGATATGAGAGAATGATCTCCTAGACCAACATGAAAATTTGATATAGCTGCCAGTTGTACCCTTATCGTGGAAGTGGAAGCTCCTTCCTGAAAAAGTGTGGAAAGTAACTCTAGTATCTTGTGTACTGGAGCCCCTGATGGATCTATACCCTGTTGCGAGGCCCAGTACGCGAAACATTTCCATTTGCTATTGTATAGCTTCCTCGTGGATGGCTTATGGGAAGATACAATGATCTGTTGAACTGCAGGGGACAGTAAGTTTGACCCGGCTAAGATGGGAAGTGGAGCAGCCAAGCTGTCAGTTTGAGGGACTTGAGAGATGGGTGGGGAACTCCCGACGAGTGCGTCAACAGGTCTGGCACTGGGTCCAGAATCCACGGTTCGTCCACCTGATGAGTTTGAAGAAAGGGAAACCAGATTTGTCGAGGCCAGAATGGGGCTATCAGAATTATGGTCCTTTCCAGACATTTGGCTTTCTGCAAGAACCTGGGGATTAACGGAACAGGGGGAAAAGCGTAAAGGAGACCCGGGGCCAATCGTGTACCAGTGCGTCCCTGGGGGCACCCCCCGGAGGGGGTAGTAGGGCAAAGTTGCTTCTGCATTTGGCATTCAATGGGGATGCAAATAGGTCGCAGCAAGGCTGGCCCCATCTGCGGAAAATCATTTCCGCTACTTGAGGTTTGAGGGACCACTCGTGGGGCAACAGGATGACTCTGCTCAACCTGTCTGCAATCACGTTGGATGTCCTTGGGATGTGCGTTGCTATCAGAAAGCGTCCGGTGGACACAGCCCATTGCCAAATCCTGAGGGCCTCTCTGCACAATGGATAAGACCTGGTTCCCCCTTGTTTGTTTATGTACCAGACTACTGACATGTTGTCTGTCTGAACTGTCACTGTTCCCAGAGGCAAGGACTTGTGAAAGTGCTGCAACGCTAGAAACACTGCCCTCAGCTCTAGGACATTGATGTGCAGATTGTATTCCAAGTTGGACCATTGACCTTGGACTGTTCTTCCCTGAAAATAGCCCCCCCACCCTATCAGGGAAGCGTCCGTGGTCACAGTCGCTGTAGGACTGGGTAATACGAACGGTCGGCCTGTTGTTAGATCCTGACTGTGCATCCACCAAAGAAGATACCATTTGCAGGAGTTTGTGATTAGGATCTGGTGAGACAGTGGAAGCTGTCAGTACGACCACTGAGCGAAGAGCATCCACTGAAGAATCCTCATATGCATTCTGCCTAGGGGGGCTACAATAAGAGCGGCTGCCATCATTCCTAGGACTCGTAAGATTTGTTGTGCAGGGACTTTCCTGCTCTGAAGAAGGATAGTAATCTGACTTCTGAGGGCTGATACCCTTGATGGGGGGAGATTGATTCGAGCCAGGGAAGTGTCTAAATCTGCCCCTATAAATGAGATACGCTGTGAGGGTGATAGTGCAGACTATCCAAAATTGATTGTTATGCCTAGAGAAGAGCAAAGGTTGATGGTGTAATCCCTGGCTTGCACAAGACGATACTCGGTGGTGGCAGAGCGGAGCCAGTCGTCTAGATAAGGAAACACCCGGAATCCCATCTGTCTCAAGTGAGATGCTACTACTGCCATGCATTTGGTGAACACCCTGGGGGCTGTGGTGAGGCCAAAGGGCAGAGCACGAAACTGGAAGTCACTGGCTCCCAGCCGGAAGCACAGATGATCTCTGGATGCTCTGGCCATCTAGATATGGTAGTACGTGTCCTTGAGATCTATAGAGCACATCCAGTCGCCCTCCTGTAGGAAAGGAAGTATCGACTGAAGCGTGAACATCCGGAACTTTGCCTTCTCCACGAAGGTGTCGAGTTTGCTGAGATCCAAAATTGGTCTCCAGTCCCCTCTTTTCTTTGGAACTAAAAAGAACCTTGAGTAAGTTCCGGATCCTATTTGGTCCGCTGGGACTGGTTGGATGACTCTGTTTTCGAGCAGCCTTTTTATCTCTATGACTGCCTGGTCTCGCAGACTGGGTGGAACATCTGGGAGCTTTTTGGGGGCAGGTGAAGTTTTTATAAAAAGGAATATTGTAGCCTCTGGTAATTATGCTTTTTACCCAGGAATCTGATGTAAGATTTAGCCAGGCCTCTGGGTATAAAGCTAAGCGACCCCCGACTGCCTCCAGAGTAGGACAGCCAGGCCTGCACTCAGGAGTGCTGGAAGGGATTCCCAGAGAAAGTCTCTCTGTCGCCCTGATTTTGCGGACCCCATCTGCCGCCTGGGCGGTGTCTTCCATTTCTTGCCCCTCCTCTGCCTCTGGAGGGGGGCATCACTCTGAGTGGGCTGAAAGGATCCCTGAGTCTTTCGGAATCACATTTTTCCGCCTCTATGCCCTTTGGGGTATGGTCTAGACGGGGCGGAAAAATGGACCCCTACGGCAGACAGGGTCTTCCCTTCTTGCTCGCACCTAGTGAGAGTCTCCTTTACTTTGGGGCCAAACAAGGAAGCACCATCAAAGGGGGCGTTTGTAAAGGAAGACTTGAAGGATTCCGCAAAGGAGCATAGGCGCAACCAGGATTGCCTCCTCAGAGCAATCGCTGAAGCTGCTGCTCTACTCGATCCTGCGGCTGCGTATGAAATAAGCCTCATGGACGAGTTCACTATGGAGTTGAGGGTGTTAAGCTGTGCTGTCACTTTTTCGGAGACAGCAGCATCTGTGTTACCCTGGAGAGTATCTCCGAGTTCCTTAAAGAGATCTCTCTGTAGACGCGTGAAATGCATAAGGTAGTTGAGCGATCTCATGGAGAAGGTCGCAGAACTAAAGACGCGCTTCCCATAACTGCCCATCGTCCTAGAATCCTTATTAGGAGGATGGACAGAGGAAGATGATTCGGACATTTCCTTTTTAGTGGCTGCTGCCACCACCATAGTATCCACAGGAACTCCTTTTGTAAGGTAACTCTTGTCTTGAGGGGCCGTGATATATTTGTTAGGTCTACGGGGGACCGGTTCCACTGTATCAGGTGATTCCCAAGCTCTACGGGCTATGAGTTCCATTAGCTCGTCAAACGGTGGGGTCACCCAGGAGGTAGAAGGTTCATAGGTTCATAGGTTCATACTAGGCTATCTGCCCTAAGGCAATTATAAGCCTAGCCCGATTCTGTATGGCTTACGCCACCCCTTGATTTGAGTATACTGTGCCCTTTTTAAGGTTTAGTTTACTGTGCCTCTGTCTAATAGTGACACGGGAGTAATCCCTGGGACAAACCTACAATCCCCCATCCACCTATCGAGATTCTTCTTGAAGAGATTCAGTGAGGTGCTCTGCCTCACATGAACTGGAATTCTATTCCAGAGCGAAGGGAGCCTCTGGGTTATGAACCTGTCCCTCCAGCAAGTTCTATTTATTTCTGTGCTGAGGTTCAAGTCCCTCGAGCGTGTGGCTCTAAGGGATTTAGATTTACTGAGGTGGAGCATGTCCATTAATTCTGGATTTGACATTTCTTTGTATGTCAGGCATAGATCGCCTCGAAGTAGGCGGTATGCAACTGAGTAGAGCTAGAGTTTTTTTAACCGAGCAGCATATGGCATCTGTTTGAGACCCTTGATCCTCTTGGTGAGATACTTTTGGGGTCTTTCTAATTGCTGCAGGTGTCGGGTAAGGTACATCCCAAAAGAGGCATTGTATTCTATGATGGGCCTGATGAGGGATGAATAAAGAGGCACGATTACCTCTCTTGATCTAGATGTGAAACCCTTTGTGATGAGGTGGGCTATGTAGAAGGTCTTTCTAACCACTTTGGCAATGTGGTTTTCAAAGGAGAGATTGCTATCAACTTGGGTCCCCAGGTCCCTAATAACTTTCTCTGTACTTAATGGGTTTCCGCCTATGTGGTAATTTGTGGGCACATTGTTTTTGCCAAAGGGTATGACTATACATTTTTTGGGATTTAGCTTTAAACCATGGTGCTGGCACCAGTTATCTGTCTCTGTGAGACCTTTTTGAAGGATGTTTGTGTCAGCTGGAGAGTTGATTATGGCGCCCAGTTTGCAGTCATCTGCGAACTTGGTGAGCCATAGTCCTCCCACGTTTGCCTGTACCTCGGAAAAGTATATACCGAACAAGAGTGTTCCCAGGACAGAACCCTGTGGGATGCCACTTGTGACCGGTTTCGAGTCGGACATGGCTCCAGCAACTCTCACTCTGTGGGTTCTGTCTTTGAGCCAGTTTGCGACCCATCTTGTGACATAGAGGTTTATATTTAAGCTGGTTAGCTTATCTATGATGCCCGAGTGGGGTATTGTGTCAAATGCCTTTGCAAGGTCCAGATAGGCTGTGTGGACTACCTTCCCTTCATCTATGGCTTTGGTGACTGTTTCGAAGAAGTCAACCAGGTTCAAAAGGCAGGATCTGCCCTTGACAAAGCCGAACTGCGTAGGATCTAGTGTCTGTAGGTCCCCAATGTCTTTGTTTATGAGCTCCATGATGATCCTCTCCATAGCCTTGCAGACTAAGCTAGTCAGGCTTATGGGGTGATAGTTTCCAGGGTGCGTAGAGGCTCCACCTTTGTGGAGTGGGATCACTGTTGCTGTACGCCATTCTGTGGGCACATATCCTGTAGTGAGGCTGAGATTGTATAGCTGTTTTATTTGAGGGATTAGTTCCTCTTGGAGTTCATGTAGGATGCAACCTGGGACGCCATCTGGTCCCATGGAAGCAGTGTTTTTTGCTTTGGAGAGGGCAGCCTTCACCTGAGCATCAGAGATGTTTGGGAGGCAGCCCTCTGCCGGGATAGATACTTGCTCTTTTGGGGGGGGGAGGGGGTGGAGAAGTTTGCACTGAACCTGTCTGCCAGGATATTGGCGATGTCTGTGGGTTCAGTGTATTATTTGTCATTTAGAATCAACTCAGAACAAGTCTGGGAGTTGCATCCCAGGTTTCTAACATAACTGAAAAAAGCCTTATGATTGTCTTTGGTGTCCTGTGCAATTTTTATCTCGAAGCTGGCCTTGCAGGATTTTATGAGGGATCGTAATTTTTTGCTAGTACTGATCAGAGATGCCTTCCCTATTAGGGATTTTGCTCTATCATGTAGTAGCTTCCTCCTTCTGTTGTACAGTTTATTTATGGCAGGGGTCCACCAGACTGCACGCCTGCCTTTGGATGATTGGGTCTTGGTTTTGTTTGGGATAGCATGATCCATGCATTCCTGGAGATGTCCATAGAATGCGTTTATATAGGATTCTGCAGTTTGGGCCGTAGTTTCCACTGGCCCTGGGGCCTTGAAGGATTCCACTTCGGTTTTGAGAAGTGAGAAGTTCACTTTTGAAAAGTTTTTCACTGTGCCTTCAGCAGTACCGATTCGTCTGCAGAAGGGGTAAGAGATTGCCAATCTCCCCTCTGTTTCAAGATTTCTAAAATGTCAGCAAAGGAGACATCTTCAGAGGGGGACGGTGGTGACCCTTCTGCTTCATCCAAATCAGTATCTGATGTTAGAGATTCCTGTGGGGAATCAATGTGCCTCTTCTTGCACAATCTTTTCCTCGGTACATCCTCAGAGGGGGCTTCTGGGGATGCCTCTGAGGAAGTAGGGGCACCCTCCGGGGCTTGCTGAGACAATGGGTCTCAACGCTTAGCAGGGACCGAAGGTACAGAAGCAGAACACGGACCCTTTAGGGAAGGAGAAGAAGATGTCGATGATGTATGTGTCTGTTCAGACAAGACCTTCCTCATGATGTCGAAGGCACCGGTGCCCCGGTCCGAGGACGCCACCAGTTCCGAAGAAGCCGATAGCCTCCCTGGAACCACGGGCTCCGACCCTGAGGATGGAACTGAACAGATCTGAGCCGAGGCCCTGAGGGGAAGAGTTGGAACCGAAAGTTCGGTTCGACTGTCCCCCACGGAACCTAGGAAAGACTGTCGGCTCCGAGACCCCCCGGCTGGTTCTGAGGGTGTCGAGGTTAAAGGTGTCGATAGCACTGCTGGAGGCTTCAGCACCGAGGGCTCTACACTCATCGGCTCTTCAATTCCTGGCACAGACAACTCGACAGGTCTCGGAGGAGGATTGGTTGAAGGGGTAGGAAGGGTCTCGAGTTTCGATACCAACTGGGATGAAACTTCGATCAGTTTGGACAGAGCCGAGTTCTCCATTAGCTTCTGTACCACTCGGTCGACATCGGAATCGGAAGGCGGCCTCGAAGAACAGGTCGAAGGGGCCGAAGCCGTCACCGAGCGAAGGATTGAAGGCGGTGGCAACTCCGACACTGGCTCCAACATGGTAGTCTTGATCAGAGACAAGGACTCGATGCCTGACCCCAAGGTCTTTGGAACCGGCGCCCGAATCTGAAAAGAGTTAATCGGAGCCGAGGACTTAGGCTCCGACACTCTTGAAGACTTCGACCCCTCTCTGCTGAAAAGGACAATTTATGCCTAGGAAGACAATCCTGACAAACAAATAATAAATAAATTGACTCAACTAAAATACTGCAAAAGGAAGACATAGGCAAAGAACAGTACCTGTAATATAAGGAAGTTAGTACAGTATGAGTTCTGTATCCACTTGAGAGTATAGCCAAACAGCTATTTTTAATCAAAAATGTTAGAACATTTTGGATCACATAAGTTACTTAACATAAATGGAGAAGAAAATGTTTCATTTAGGCTTATGGAAAATTTATTGGGAAACTACAGAAAAATGCCTGGTGCGTTTACAAATTAATAAAAAGGTAAAAAAAAATGGCCAGTATTGGATAGCATTCCTATGGAAGGGGAATCCTGGATGGCAATACAAATTGACTACAGGCGACCTTTTCCTCTGCCCAAAGGAAGATATGGATGAGCCCTAATGCTGACAGCTGTATTTTCAATATAATTAGAAGTAATTCTTAGAAAAAAACAACATAGTTCTTACTACTGCAAGAGCTTTATGGAAACAGGTGTTTGCACAGTGGAAATATCAATTGTAAGAGAGCGAATGTGGCCCACATTTTTTAGCCCTGGTGATGAAGGAAATCTGTAACATGCATGCCTCTCAACTGTCCAGACTTTTGCAGAATGTCCAGATTTTGGCAAACACTGTTCATCTGTTCCTTATACAATTTGTGGCTTTCTGTCTAATCATTGAGGACTTGAAGTCACTAAATAATGACAGACATTTGAGTTTTAGACTTCATATCCTTTAGAAAATGCACGCTACCACAAAACCTGTTGTTTTAATAACTTTCTACGTTTGTAAGAGCAATATTTAAAAATTGTCCCTATTTTTGGGCCTCTGTCCCCCCATTATTTTATTTTTTGACCAGATTTCTTGCTCTAAGGGGTTGAGAGATATGGTAACATGTTAGGAATACAGAAGAGGTTTCCCCACACGCAGCAGGTAAAGTGAAGCTATTGAACAGGACTATCAAGAAAAACTATAAAACCGCAATACAGAAGCAAAAGCATTAAGTTGCAGTCTTATCCCAAGTCTTAGTCAGGATGGGAGTATCACCTTCTTCTACCACAAGGTTATTACAATATGAGGTTGATGATGGGAAAACGGATCTATATCACATAGTTGAAGTTTAATAACTTTGAACACAGAATGTTCGAACCATCCTGTTCGAAGTTAAAAAACTTTGACTATGGATAAAAAAACAAAAAAAAAAAAGAAAAAGAAAACAAAATAAACTGCTGTAAGCAGGGGGTAAGCCCCCCTGCACCCCCCACACCCCCAGCTACTTAAATATACCAACTCCGAGATCACATCACATTGAACAAAATGGAACCCTCCCCTTACGGAGATTTCCATTCTACAAATTCAAACTTATGGTCTCGACCATATGAGGTTCGAACTTGCAGAAGTTCGACTATCTGATAGGAACCCTGGGAAAACACAAATAAACATGATGTAATACCTTTTACTACATAGGTTTTGCAATTACTTGAGCTTTCAGGCTAGAATGAGCCCTTCATTTAGAAGGCTAATGCTAATCTGTAAGTCTTCTTGTTTCTATTAGTAGACAAATGTGGCTTTTCTTATTTTTTTCTGTTAATATTCACTAATGATTTTCTGCTTCCTGCCTGCAATCAACAGGTTAGGAAAAACACTTGGCTTCACAATTTTATGAACAAAAAAAGAAGTTATGTACCTACCATAACGTTCCATGTTTGTCGTCCTTCATCTCGTCTTCCTTCTTGCTGGTTGGGTTTGGAGCCGAGGATCCGGCCGAAATACAATAGCTCGAGAGCTTTTACTGGCTTGAGGCTAGCCCTTATCCCAACATGCTTAGCGGCAGCTACCCAGATCTCATTTGTAATACCCCACACTAGACATGTGTAGTAAGAAAAAACAATTTTTTTTACTAAGCTCTTATACCAAGGTAGGAAGGAAGGAAGAAATGACAATGTATGGTTAACCTACCTGGTATGTCAGCAGGAAACTCAGCCAGTGTAACCAATAAAGAACTCCTCTTGAACCTCCAGGAAGGGGGAAGGACGCAAGAAGGAAGGCAATATGAAGGACAACAAACAAGGACCATTATGGTAGGTACATAACTTCTTTACGTTAGGTTGTCCCATCTCACCTTTGTTCTTGCTGGTTAGGGCCACATCCCCAGCACCTGGTTCTCGAGTGGCTCACTGGAACAAACTCTTCAGGACCGTGGAACCAAAGGATGCCCTATTCCGGGAGACCACATCCACTTTGTAATGACTGATAAAGGTATGAAGATTTGCCCATGTCACTGCTGCACAGATTGAATCTAAGGGCAATTTAGCTTGGAAGGCAACAGAGGTGGCTAAGGCTCTGGTTGAATGTCCTCTGGGTCTTCCTGGAAGCGTCTTTTTATGCAAACCATATGAATAAGTGATTGTGTCTGACAGCCATTTTGATAACGTCATTTTAGAAAATGGATAACCTTGCTTATCGTCAGCAAAGGATATGAACAATTGGTCTGATTTTCTGAGGTCTTTGGTTCTGTGTAAATAAAAACATAATTGTCTATGATCATCCAGTTGGTGTAATCTATACACTGCCTTGTTACCATTATTTGGGACGAACACAGGAAGCTCAATGGACTGATTTAAGTTATACTCAGAACAAACCCTTGGCAAGAAGGAAGGACTGGTCCTTAGAGAGACTCTATCTTTGTGAAAAATGAGATACGGTGGGCAAATAGATAAAGCATGTAATTCAGAAACCCATCTAGCTGAGGTTATAGCAACCAAGAAGAGGGTTTTCCAAGACAGAAACTTCAAGGGGCAAGATGTTGCTGGTTCAAAAGGGGGCAGAACCATTGAAGCTAAAACCAAGTTTAGGTCCCAGGGGGCAGGAGGATCTCTTACTGGGGGCCGTAAAAGTGTTGTACCTTGTAAGAATGCTCTGCACAACTTATGGAACATAATGTTAGAACCCAAGTCCCCTATGTGAAAATTGGAGATGGCAGCCAGTTGGACCCTAATAGTAGCTGCAGGTGCCCCTTTTTCAAAGGTTTCGGCTAGAAAGTCAAGAATCTTGTGAACAGGAGTCGTAAAAGGATCAATGTTATTACTTTTGGCCCAGTGAGAGAACCTCTTCCATTTGCTAGTGTAAATCCTCCTAGTAGTGGGCTTGTGGGAGGACACTAGGATGTGTTGTACAGCAGAGGAACTGTTTGGGAGCCTGGCCAAGATTGGAAGTGGAGTAACCAAGCAGTCAGCTTGAGAGTTTGAAGGGAGAGATGAAGCCCACCTGAATGTTGGGTCAGGAGGTCCAGAACTGGGTCCAGTATCCTAGGCTCCAGTTGAAGGTGATGTTGAAGAAACAGAAACCATATCTGACGGGGCCAGTAAGGAGAAATGAGGATGAGTTTGCAACCCAAAGATTTTGCTTTCTGAAGTACCTTTGGAATGAGAGGAAGGGAGGAAAAGCATATAGTAGTCCTGGAGGTCAGTCGTGAACAAGTGCATCCCTAGGTGACTGTCCTGGAGGTGGAATTAGGGCAAAGTAGCTACTGCATTTGTTATTTAGGGTAGTGGAAAAAGGATCAAAGCATGGCTGGCCCTGTTTGTGGAAAATCAAGTCTGCAACCTCTTGCTTCAGGGACCACTTGTGAGGCATGAGGATAGCCCTGCTGAGCCTGTCCGCTATCACGCTGGATTTTCCAGGAATGTGCGTTACAGTCAGAAAACATTGGGAAGACATCGCCTATTGCCATACTCAAAGTGCCTCCCGACACAAGGGGTAAGATCTGGTTAGGCCCTGCTTTTTGATGTATCATACCCACTAACAAATTGTCTGTCTGGATTGCAATGGTCCCTGTAGGTAGAGAGTCTTGAAGCGCTTGCAACGCCAGAAGCACTGCTCTCATCTCTAGAACACTGATGTGCAAGTGGTACTTGTGAGGTTGCCACATTCCTTGGACAGTCCGTCCCAGATAATGCCCCCCCCCCCCTATCTGGGAAGCGTCTGTGGTCACTGTGGCTACCGGATGCAGGTCTAGAAAGGGTCTGCCCAGAGTCACTTGGGGGGAGACCAACCACCATAGTAGGTCCTTTTTGCAAGATTCCGTGATCAAGATCACGTGTGACAGAGGCAATTCCTAGAAAGACCACTGAGCAAAAAGAAGCCACTGTAGAATCCGCATGTGGAAGCTTGCTAAAGGAACTAGCGTAATAGTTGCAGCCATTGAGCCCAGACTTTTTTTTTTTTCCGCAGTTTGTTTTGTCTTGTCTGAACTCTCGTCTTCATTATGAGAAAGGAAACTTGTTGACGAATGGTTGACACCCTGTCTAGAGGCAGTTTTACTATCATGCATCTTGTATCTAAGTCTGCCCCTATAAAGGTAATAGACTGATAAAGCAATAAGGCAGATTTTTCATAGTTTATTGTGATGCCTAACTGGGAACAACTCTGGATTGTGCAGTCCCGTGCTTTGATTAGTAGATGCTCGGTGGTAGCAGTGAGCAGCCAGGTCATCTAGATAAGGAAACACCTGGAATCCTAGACACCTCAGGTGAGCCGTGACCACTAACATACACTTGGTAAACACCTTGGGGGCTGTGGTGAGACCAAATGGCAGGGTCCTGAACTGATAATGACTGGCTCCCAGCCGGAAGCGTAGGAATCTCCTGGATTGCCTTTCATTTTTATATGGTAGTACACGTTCTGGAGATCTATGGAGCACATCCAATTGTCCTGACCCAAGAAGGGAAGATTGGACTACAGTGTCACCATCCAGAACTTTGTCTTTTTTACCATTTGGTTTAGCTTGCTGAGATCCAAGAATGGTCTCCAGTCCCCTATCTTTTTTGGAACTAAAAAGAACTTTGAGTAAGTTACGGATCTGATTTGGTCTGTGGGGACTTCCTGGATGGCTCTTTTTTCTAGCAATCTTTGAACCTCTACGATTGCATGATCCCAAAGACTGGGTGGAACATCTGGGATAGAACGTTTGTCTTTTGAGGGGGACTGAGAAAAGGGAACTTTGTAACCCCTGGATATTATCGACAGTACCCATGTGTCTCTCGTGATAGATTGCCAAGCTGCTGGGTACAGTGATAGTCTGCCCCCGACTGCCTCCGGAGGTGGACAGCTGTGCCTCCCTTCAGGAGTGCTGGAAGGGCCTAATAGAGAAAGTATCTCTGTCACCCTGCTGTTGCAGACCCCTCTGCCCCTTGGGGAAAAATAACCATGTGTGTCAGGTGAAGATCCCTGGGATTTTCAGAACCACATTTTCCACTCTTCTGACCTTTAGGATAGGGTCTAGATGGAGTGGAAAAATGGACCCCTACGGCAGAGAGAGTCTTGCCATCCTGTTCATACCTGGTGAGAGTCTCTTTTACCTGAGGCCCAAACAAGGATGAGCCATCAAAGGGGGTGTTGGTAAATGAAGACTTAAAAGGGTTTTGCAAATTGACAAAGGCACTTCCAGCAGTGTCTGCGTAAAGCTACAACAGTACCTGCTGCCCTACTCGCTCCATCTGCCACATAAGAAGTGAGCCTCATGGAGGAGTTTACCATGGAGGTCAAGGTCGCAAGCTGGGAAGCTGTCATGTCTGCAGCTCCCGCAGCTGTAGGATCTTGCAGGGTATCTCCTAGCTCCTAGAGGAGATCCCTCTGAAGTCGTGTGAAATGTGACAAATAAATCAGCGATCTGACAGTAAAAGTCAATGAAGAAAACATACTCTTCCCATACCTGTCCATCGTACGAGACTCTTTGTTCAGTGGATGGACAGATGAAGAAGTTTCTGCAAGTTCCTTCTTGGTGGCTGCTGCCACCACCATGGCATCAACAGGGACCCCTTTGGATAGGAAAGACTTATCTTCTGGAGCTGTAATAAATTTGTTAGGTCTCCTTCGAACAGTTCCATAGTCTCTGGAGCGCCCCACGCCTTTCGACTCATTACAGACAAAAGTGGGTCGAAAGGCGGAGACACCCAAGAGGTGGAGGTTTGGGAACCAAATGCGTCCATGTATACGGATTCATCCTCAGAAGGGGCTAGGGACTTCCAGCCACCCCTCCAAGTCCATATCCAAAGTGATAGACTCAGGGGAGTCTAGATGCTTCCTCTTACACTTCTTCTTCCAAGGGGCCTCCTCCGAATGTTTGGGGGAGGTTTCATAAGAAGTGGGGTCACCCAGTGGGGCATCCAGGGGCACAGGATCCCTACGCTTGGCAGGAGGAGGGCCAAAGGCAGGCACAGAGGGAGAAGGAGCCAATGGAGCTGAGGGTGGAGCAGTCTCAGGAGACAGCATACTCCTCATCACCTCGAAGGTGCCATGGTCCCGAGTCGAAGGAACCACCGGGTCCGAAGAACCCGGAGATCTCCTTCAAATCGGGAGCGAACGCTCTGAGGCTGATGTAGGAGCTGAGTTCACCTGCGCAGAAGCTCCGAGAGGGAGAGCGGGGCTGGACAAGGGTCCGATGCCACTTCCCCCCTCGGAGCTGGCGAGAGAGCTTCAGTGCCCAGACCCCCTCGACAGACTGAGACATCGAGGAGATCGGAGCGGTCATCAGAAACGATAAGGGAGAAGAAACCAGAGCAGACGGTTCCACCACCACAACCTCCATGCAGTCCGCCTCCAAGCTCAAGAGAGTCGGAGGAGGAATTGATGGAGAAGCTGGGAGGGCCGAAGGAGCCAAATCCTTATGGGCTGGACTAGAGAGTAATTTAGCAAGTGCCTGTAACTTGAGGAGCCTGTTCACCACTCTCTCCACGTCGTGATCCAAAAGTCTGGTGGACCAAGAGGAGTGTGAAGAGGACCGGTGACTGCCTGCTCCAGGTTGCAGCAGAAGAGATTGTGGAGCGGAGTGGACCGGCTCCAAAGAGGGAGACCTTGATCTCTTATGGATCTGGACCAGCTCCAAAGACACAGATGGAGCCACCGGAGACTTAGTTTTGTCGAAGCCAATGCTGGGGGCCGACAGAGCCGAAGGCTTCTCAGTAATTTTTGTCCGTTCCGAGCTCAGAACCTATGGCTTGGAGTGTTTCTCGGACATTTTGGCTGGCTGGGGACCCTGAGGCGAGGCATCTTGAGGGTACTTCAGGAGGCCACGTAAAATAAGTTTATTTTTTCTCTCCTGCAGGACTCTGGAACTGAAAGTATGACAGATCGAGCAAGAGTCCTGCAGGTCAACAGCCCCTAAACAATAAACACAACTCGTGTGCCTGTCCGTAAGGGACATTTTCTGGCAACACAAGTTGCATTTTTTAAACCAAGAGGGTTTTGACTCTTTAGACATAGTGAGCACTAGTCAGGAAAAAGTTTCCACAGAGAAAAACAGAAAACTATCACTCACAGCCTACAAGTAGAAGCAAACAGGCTGATAAAAAAGGAAAAAAAAAACTTATTTTTTTTATATTTATTTATTGTTTTTGAAAGGAAGAGGAAGGAAGGGGGAGAGCCTCTAACTTAAACAGCGACTCCCCCGATGGGAGAGCCTCTAACTCAAATGGCAATCCCAGAAAAGTGGTGAGAAAAGGAAAGAACCCTTTAATTTAAATGGGCTCTAAGGGGAAAGCAGACCTGAAAGAAAAAAACGATAGCCAAAAACACCACAAGCCTTTAGACTAACAAGGAAAGATACACACTCTAACGGGTCAATATAACCAGTAAAAATACAAAAAATTAGCAATAACTAGAAAAAACAAAGTACTTAGCCTGAGCCAGTATTTAGCAATCTCGATGCTGCAAGCGGCAAATGAGATCTGGGTAGCTGCTGCTAGGCATGTTGGGATAAGGGGTAGCCTCAAGCCAGTAAAAGCTCTCAAGCTATTGTATATTGGCCGAGTCGGAGCAGAGGATAGGCTCCGAACCCAACCAGCAAGAACAAAGTTGAGATGAGACAACATAACATCAAGAATTACAGAAGGATGCAGATGTGAACATCAGTAAAAAAAACAGGAAACAAGCAGCCTCCTATGCAAATTAATTATGAGATGTAGTTTGAAACTGGTACATAAGTTGTTATAAAGAATTTCAGGAAACCTGGAAGATGAGATAATTGGGATGGTCCGTATAATGTAATTATGAATTCGGGCCAGCAGTTGAGGTGGTAAAAATACATGATAAAACCAGATATAAAGTTGACAAAACTGTCCATCTTGATCACTGCAAACTGGTCTACACAAAGGACTAATATTGGCTTTTCTTTTATTTCAGGTAATAGTACAGTGTGAAAATGTTCCCTAAATTTCTGATGAAAGACTAAGGATTAAAACAGAACAAGTATGGTAAAATCCCCGAAACACTATAGACTTCTATTGTGCTATAAACATTATTTTTTATGATGTGCTTTTTAGTGTGTGTATGTACATTACTGAAAATGCTGCTAAAATGGGTAGCCGCGGGTATAATTATCTGCTCATGTTTGGCTAGTAAAAATAACTAATGTATTCCTTATTTGACTACTGATTTTCTCAATTTTAATGAACTGGTGTGCGTCAATCATTGTTGTATACAAGTTCATAGGTACATAGCTGTCGATAATTATTATAGATAACAGGTTAATACTTTGGCTGCCGAAATCAACATAATAAAAAAAACAAAAAAAAAAAAAACAATGCTGTGTGTTTACTTCCTCTGTGGGACCTCAGAAAGTTACATAAAAATTAAAGGTAATAAGGCTATAGGAAGTTGTCTGAGACAACCTGGTGTATCTTTATTAGATTCCTGGACTGATTCTAGATTAATTACAGCTGCTACTACAGGTGGCAACATAGAAAGGCAATCTGAGTATAAGAAAAACATAACCATTACATTCCACAGACAGAAGTTTGGGATGGTATGAGAGACCTTTAACAATAAGAACTTTTATTTATAATAGTACTGTTGCTGATGACATTGTAAGCAGTGGTGTTATGTGGTCGATTATTACTATATTAACATCACTAGCCAAAAAAAAAAAAAACAAAAAGATGCTGTCAAAATAGCTCATTCAGGGGGAGTAATGTTTAAATACCTAGTATGGTTTATTTGTTTGGTCAACAGGTACCTGTGAGCACAGTATTTCTATAGACTGCAAAATAAGCTAAGTATGTAACATTCAATAAGCATTTGTATAGTAGTTAACCTCCACTACTGTTGAACATTCAGCAAGATGGAAGTGAGCCTGGTACAATACAGTATCAAGTGGATTTGGTACCTTTAAATGTATCCTTAATACAGTAAAAATCCAAACACTAGGCTTTAAATTAGTTTCTCTGGCAGTTCTAGGAGCTGACAAAGAAAAACAGACACTACAATAATCAGCATATTTTTGGATACACTGCTGAAAAACCAACATAAATATAATAATAAAAAAAAAGTTGCAGTTAATTTTCTTTGAATACTTTAGGGGGTGGAAATTAAAAAAAAAATCTTCAGTATGAACACTGTTACACTGTGTGGTACTGTGACCCACTGCATACCCTAAATAATGTTCATCCTCATCTCTGAGTATATGGTGAATAAGAAGTTATGTACTCACCATAACGTTCCATCTGAGT
The DNA here is from genome assembly GCF_019279795.1 of Protopterus annectens. Lineage (NCBI taxonomy): Eukaryota > Metazoa > Chordata > Ceratodontiformes > Protopteridae > Protopterus > Protopterus annectens. Next base: position 1,988,387,911 of record NC_056726.1, on the reverse strand, counting down.
AGGTAGTTTCATTTGTCTGCAACCTGTGGGTCTTGGATCCGATATCGGATCCGAGCCAGCAACTTGTTTCAAGCTAATGGATCCGAGCTCCTAGCTCCTCCCTTCACCCATAATCCCCTGCTAACCCTCCATGACCTCAGATCAAGTTTGCCCCTCAATATATGCCCAACAAAATGGTATCCAACTACCAGTAGATCCGAAGAAGGCCAGGGGGAAGGAGGGGGGATGGTTGCAGACAAATGAAACTACCTACTCAGATGGAACGTTATGGTGAGTACATAACTTCTTAATCTGAAGTAGGAAGTTCATTTGTCAGCAACCTGTGGGACAGAGTCCCCAGCTACCTGCACCTTGGGTGGCCATCATGGAAGGATATTACGAAGCACCGCAGAGCCAAAGGATGCTCTCCCTCTAGAAAGCACGTCTAGTTTGTAGTGGTTAATAAAGGTATGAGATGAAGTCCAAGTGGCTGCAGAACAAATATCATCCAATGGAACTCTAGACTTGAAGGCCGCAGAGGTAGAAATGGAGCGGGTGGAATGAGCACGAACTCCTTCGGGTGCGGGTCTACCCGAGGCTTGATACGCCAATAGGATACATTGAGAAATCCAGCTTGATAAAGATACTTTTGAGATAGCTTTCCCCAAGTTAAATTTGGCAAAGGAAACAAACAGCTGGTCGGATTGTCTATGGCCAGCTGTCCTATGAGTATAAAAGCGAAGCTGCCTATGAACATCTAATGAGTGCAGCTTGTACTCTCCCTTATTCTGATATTTAGGGAAGAAGACTGGTAAATTTATGGATTGATTTATGTTGGTTTCCGATGCTATTTTGGGAAGAAAAGAGGGATTGATCCTGAGGTACACTCTATCTGGGTGAAAGATCAGGTAAGGAGGCTTCACCGAGAGAGCTTGAAGCTCCGACACTCTTTTTGCTGAAGTGATGGCTACAAGGAATGCTGTTTTCCATGACAAGAATTTCAGATCTACTGAAGCAGCGGGTTCAAAGGGTGGAGCAGTCAAGGCTTGAAGAACTAGTGTAAGATCCCAGGGTGGCACGGCTTCCTTTACAGGGGGTCTAAGTAAAAAGGTGCCCTTGAGAAAGGTTTTACACAATTTGGCCGACATCAAAGGCCCTGTATCATGTCCCACATGGTAATGTGATATGGCTGCCAATTGCACTTTGACAGTTGAACAACTAGCGCCTTCCTGAAAGAGTTCAGTTAGGAAGTCTAATATGGATGGAAGAGGAGCCGTAAAGGGATCTAGATCATGATGCTCTGCCCAGATGGAAAAACGTTTCCATTTACTGCGATACACTTTCCTGGTGGGGGGCTTATGCGCTGCCACGAGGATGGCTTTGACTGGTGAAGAGATACTGGGAGTCCTAACTAGGAGTGGAACTGGAGCAACCAAGCTGTCAGTTTCAGATTGTCCAGGTTTGGGGTCGGTAAGTTTGATGGATGGGAGATGAGATCCGGAGTGGGATCTAGAATCCAAGGGTGATTCACAAGGTGAGACCACAGGTAAGGCAACCAAATTTGCCGAGGCCAGAATGGGGCAATGAGGATCATCCTGCTCCCCAACCGTGAGGCTTTCTGTAAGAGTTGTAGCATTAGTGGTAGAGGAGGATAGGCATAGAGTAGACCGGGTGGCCAAGCATGCACCAGAGCATCTCTTGGAGTTTCCCCTGGAGGGGGGATTAGAGCGAAGAAATTGCCGCATTTGGTGTTTGATGGAAACGCAAAAAGATCGCAGCAGGGTTGCCCCCATGTTGCGAATATCTGCTTCGCTACTAGTGGATTGAGGGACCACTCATACGGGGTAAGAAGGGTGTGACTGAGCTTGTCCGCTAGGATGTTGGTCTTCCCCAGAATGTGTGTTGCAATCAGAAAGCGGTTGGAGGAGATCGCCCATTCCCACACTCTCATGGCTTTGCGGCATAGAGGGTAAGATCTGGTTCCCCCCTGTTTGTTGATGTACCAGACCACCGACATGTTGTCCGATTGAATTGCAATCGTTCCTATGGGGAGGAGGTCCTGAAGTGCTTGCAACGCAAACAGCACCGCTCTCATCTCCAGAACGTTGATATGCAGGGAGGTCTCTGTATCATTCCACGTGCCTTGGACTGTCCTGCCCGTATAACGCCCCCCCTACCCGAGGCGGGAAGCATCCGTGGTCACCGTGGTGAGAGGGGGAGAGGTGCAGAAGGGACGGCCCGTATGGAGGTTCGAGGCTTGGAGCCACCATAGTAGCGCCCCACTGCAAACATTGCTGATAGCAATGGGATGGTGGAGAGGAAGGGATAGAAAAGACCATTGCACTAGAAGAGTCCATTGCAGTACCCTCATGTTCAAACGGGCGCATGGAAGGAGCGTAATCGCTGCCACCATGGAGCCTAGTGCCCTCAGGACCAATTCCGCTGGTGAAGTCTCTGATTGGAGGATAGCCCGCACATGGAGTTGTAAGTTCCGGATTCTCTCGGGAGTTAGGAAGGTTCACAACTCTCTGGTGTCTATTCTGGCACCTATGAATTCTATGACCTGCGTTGGAGCCAGAAGAGATTTGTCGACGTTGATAGTAATGCCTAACTGTGGGGCTAGACAGAGAAAGAAGTCTCTGGCTGAGCAAAGTAGATGCCTTGTTGGTGCGGTCAGGAGCCAGTCGTTCAGGTACGGAAAGACCTGTATTCCCTGGAGTCTCAGGTGGGCCGCAATCACTGCTAATACCTTGGTGAACACCCTGGGGGCTGTGGTGAGGCCAAAGGGAAGGACCCTGAACTGGTAGTGACTGGCCCCCAGCCGGAAGCGAAGGAACCTCCTGGATCGTCGGTCCATTAAAATGTGGTAGTATGCATCCTTGAGGTCTATGGAGCACATCCAATCATTCTCCCTTAAAAGGGGGAGAATAGATTGAGGAGTGACCATTCGGAATTTTTCCTTGGTTACTGACAGGTTCAAGCGGGAAAGGTCTAGGATCGGTCTCTAGTCCCCCGTCTTTTTTGGCACCAAAAAGAACCTGGAGTAGAACCCTAATCCGAGCTGGTCTTGGGGGACGGGCTGGATGGCTCTTTTTCTTAGCTGCTGCTGAATTTCTGCAGCTGCGGCCTCCCTCTGATCGGGTGGTACATCGGGGAGGTTCTTGGATTTGGGGACATGGAGTAACGGTATTTTGTACCCCCTGGATATAATGCGAAGCACCCAGCGGTCTGTCGTGATGAACTCCCATGCCGCTAAGTGTTTCGAGAAGCGCCCCCCAACTGCTTCCAGAGTGGAGCAGCCGGGAAACCCCTCAGGGCTGCTGCGCGGGCCATTCAGAGAAAGGTTCTCTAGACCCAAAGTTTCTCGGAGCCCCTCTGCCCCTGGGGCGGCGTCCTCCCTGTCCTCCTCTGCCACGGTAGGACTGGTTGTCCGGAGCGGGTTGGGAATGTTGTGATTTTCGGAACCACATCTTCTTCTGACCCTTTTGGTTCCTCGAAAAGGACCACTGGGGAGCAGAGAAGCGGACTCCGACGGCAGACAACGTCTTCCTGTCCTTCTCGCTCTGGACAAGTGTCTCACGAACTGTTTTGCCAAACAGGGTAGAACCATCGAAAGGGGCGTTCACAAAGGATGCTTTAAAGGGCTCCGCAAAGTCACAATGACGGAGCCAGGCCTGATGTCTCATGACTAGGCCTGCTCCGCTAGCCCTAGCAGCTCCCTCTGTGGCGTGGGACAATAGCCGCATAGAGGTGTTTGAAATTGATCTCAGAGTGGCCATTCGGGTGGAGTACAATTGCTTGTCATCCTCCGACATGGACTCAGGGGGGGATGCAGCGTATTCTTTGATAAGATCCCGCTGCATCCTGATGACATGTGCCATATAGTTCAGAGACCTTACTGAGAAGGTCGCTGAACTAAAAACTCGCTTCCCTAAGCGGTCCATCAAACGGGACTCTTTGCTCGGTGGATGGACTGAGGGGCTCTCCTGAGCCAATTCCCTCTTCGTGGCTGCCGCCGTCAACATGGCATCTATGGGGGGCCCCTTACTCCAATGTGATCGGTCTGAGGGGGGGCTAAGTATTTTATCCGGGCATTTCGGTATTGGCTCCACGGTGTCCGGATCCTTCCACACCCTGGTGGTAATGAGGTCCACCAGGGGGGCGGCCGTAGGGGACACCCAAGAGGTAGACGGGCCTGCCTCGAATGCCTCCAGAAACACGGACTCGTCAGAGGAAGACTTGGGGGCAGACCACCCGCCTCTGATCCTCAGCATCTCCATGATGTCTCCAAAGGAGACATCCTCAGGGGGCGATCTTGGGGAGCCTTCCCCTTCCTCCAAGTGCATGTCCTCGGTTAAGGACTCAGGGGAGTCCACGTACCTCCTTTTGCACTTATGCTTGCGGGGCACTTCCTCGGGGGGGCTGTCCGAGGAGGCCTCGCCAGCAACATCTTGTTCCAATGGAACCATCTATGACATCGAAGCAGGCTGTCCCTTTGGCCGGGTGATGGAAGCCTGGCCCAGCAGAGAGGGAGTGCAGGGAGGAGCTGATACAAGGACTGGGGGTCCGGATGCTCTCAACAGAGCCCTCTCCACAACATCGAAGGCCGAGGGAGAGCCACTCTCTATTGGATCTGAAAGTCGGCTCCCACTCGGATCCGATGAAGGGTTCGGAGCCGGCGCTGAGACCATCGGATCCGAAGGACCAGTGCGCTCAGACCTGGACGGAGCCGAAGACACACTGAATCCCCTGGATCCGAAGCTCGGGCCACGGCTCCGAGAGGTCGGATCCGACAGGCTCGAGGGCAGGGTTGGATCCGAAGTACCAAGTACTGTCGGCGCCGACCCACACCCGGCTCCAATGCTGCTCGGCTCCGAATGCTCCGAACCCGGATAGCAGGTCGGAGAAGGAGCAATAGGATGGAAAAAGGGTGTCAAGCTCCCCCCCGGAGAGGGGGGAGGCAAGAGCACTCCCATCCGCAGCTGGGCCTGGATGAACCTTCGCATCATCCGGTCCAAGTCTGCATCGGACATACTAAAAGTAGATCTCGAAGAGGTCACCGAGGCAGGCCTGGAATGCCGCCTCGATGACCTCGACGGAGATCGGGTCTCCTCCTCCTCGGGCCCCGGGGAGAAGCAAGAGAAAATTCAAATAAAATCCATTCACTAAATACCCATCTTCAAAATTCACACGGTTAATCACAAACACAGAAAGTTGGTCACAAACAATCCTTAAAAATTGATATGTATCAAATGTAAGAAAATATGCATATAATATTGAATATAAATATAAATAACATTATTATATAACCAAATATAAAACCTAGTATCATTGCTAGAAGTCCCATCTAACGTGATGTAGTTTTTAATTCTAACTACTGTTTTTTTCTTTTTTTCACATTTTAATTTTTTGGGAGATTTGTGTGGTTTTGTTCTGAAGCAAGCAGTTTATTTTTGTGGATTATACTATGTGACATGAATGCAGACAATAAATTAGTGTTAGTTATATAAATGTTGTGTTAGTATAGTTTTAAACTGTTACGTTCATTGCTTCTTTTCAAAGTAAACTAGTTCTTGTTTAACAGATCACTATCAGAATACAAACAGCTTTGTTAAAATGATACAACTTAATATTAGCACATAATTACTTTCAGTGGGTTTAACAGATAAGAAACATTTTAAGAATCTGTTTGGTCATATTTACTTCAATTACAATCTCTTGATACTTACTATATTTGGGATAATCAGATGCACCTCAGCTTTTAAAAAAGGCATGAATTCTTCAGTCTTGTTCATCTGGCCAAATAAATGTTTTCTTCCTAATGTGCTGAAATATTTTGAATTATGACAATAAACAAGAAAAATACATATATACAAGCACATGACAACTGGATTACTTAGTACACTTTAAAATGTGTTGTTTACAACATAACTGCATAGAAAATAAATGTTTGTTTATTATGTTATCTGTCTATTTATTCATTTATGTTTTGCTAAATAGGTTGGCCCTATTGGGTGCATTCCCATTTTCAGAAGGCTAACTGGGAAACCCCCACTTACAAAGTAATGTAAATGAGCAACAACTACACACTTGCACAGATAATGCTAAAGATACAGTCTTAGCAGAAAAAATATATACTACTTACTACTTTGCACACACATTGATTATGACAGAATGGCATTTTTTTAAGAATTGCTGCAGTTCTTGTTCAATATGGTAGTGTATGATTTAAGAATTTTTACAGTTCATGCTCAAAAATTATCATTAGGCAAGCTTATCAGTAAACATGTGAACACTTGGAAGTACAAACTTTCCTTCTTCATTTCTAATAGTTTTAATACTGTTACCATAATACTTAATATGACAATCAGAGACATTCAATAGAGCTGATGTTGTCCTTTTCATTCCTCCTCATGACTGGGTCTTGGATCTGACCCTCGGATCTGGCTTGGCCACATTTTCTACACTTGGACCCAACTCTCAAGCTCCTCCTTTTATCCATAATGCACTACATCCAACCCAGCACCTCAGATCTTGTTTGCCGCTTCAGCAATCAGATGTGGATCTGTGCTCTCGAGCAGTTTTTGGCTGGATAAGTGCAAGTTTTTCTTTTCAACACCTTTTCCAATTGATATTTCTTGCCTTGGTGCAGAGGTTAGGGTTGTTGCCTCACATCAAGAGGTTCTCCGGTTCGATTCTCAGTTGGAGCACCTTCTGTGTGGAGTCTGCATATCCTCCCCATGGTTGAGTGACGTTTAAAGACATGCAGGTTGGCGCATGCGTGAATGGGTGTGCCTTTGTTGAAGGTTGGGCTGGCACCTCAGCACCATAAAAATCTACTAGCAATCATAAGTGGACCAGGGTTTCGCTGTGGCGACCCCTAACCAGGAAAAGCCGAAAGACATTCCTATTTCTTGCTTACTCCTCCCTTGTTATCTTTCGCTTCCTGTTTTTCACTCTCTGCACGTTTTTTTTTTCCATAGAATTCTTTAGACAGTTGTGTGTGGTAGTTTTCTTCTTGCGATTTGTTAGTTGTGTTGGTATAGATTTTCTTCTCTATCTTTAAGCTTTGTAAAAAAAAAAAAAAAAAAAAAAAAAGTGATACTTTTTGTAGTGGAAGTTTTGGTTTCAGTGCTAAACTGTGTGTGCCTGTGTGTGTTTGTGTTTGGTGGGCTTTAAGGCAATGTCAATTTTTGACAGCAGTTATGTCTACCAAACCCTCTCAGGGGTTCAAGCGATGCATTTCTTGTGAGCACAAGATCCCCAATCAAGATGCTCACAAGGAGTGCATCTACTGTTTAGGTGCTGATCACCTTAAAGCTTCATGTGAGGTTTGTGCATCCTTTAACTCATGTGCGGTCATGGATAGGTGCAATGAACTTATATTAAGGGGTCTACTTTCTTTTTCTGCTTCCAAGGCTCACACCCCCTCCATGGCGCTGTCCTCTTCTTCCACGCCGGCTAAGAAGAGGTCTCTCTCTGCTTCCCTGAGAGACCCCTTGGAGCCAAAAAACAAATCAAAGAAAACTTTAGATCTGACCTCTACAGATCCAAAGAAAACTATGCTTTATCAGATCCACAGCCCTCCTCAGATCTAACTGAGGTAATTACACTGTCACCTTTCTTCTTCAGCTCTGGTATTGGATCCTAGGGCTCTGGATCTGAATGCTCAGAGCAAGTCCCCACACCGGTTGGGAAAGTCCCTTCACCTAACTCAAAGCACTCCAGACCTCCCTCTTCAGCTTCTTCCAGGTCCTCTAGAAGATGGTCTAAGGCAGACATGCACAGTATGATGAGGAAGTTCCGCAAGACCCAGATTCAGATGGGGATAGTGTTGGCTCTGCCCCCTATCGGATCAATGAGCTAGCTGGCCCATACCATCAGAACTCTTTCTCTGATCCGAATAGCGGCTTGGCAGATAGAGGTTTCAGGACTCCCAAGAGTGTCGGCTTCGGTGCCAGGGGAAACCACCTTCTTCAACTCCGATGGTGCCCCTGATCAGCCATATTCCTATTCCTTCAGAGCAGAGTGGATCTCAAGCCGAGATGTCAGCATTGGGTCTGGGAGAATGGGGTCAGCTCCATTCTTGTTGGAGCCATCCCTTCTCTTGGGTGCTTCGGCACTTGACAGCTCGGGCCTAATTCCCTTTGGAGGCAATAAAACCGGAGTGAGTCCTGGCCATGTTCCCTTCATTTATTTGACTCTGAGGGAGGCGGGAGGGCTTCTTCAGGTCTGTCGGCTTTCCAAGTAGTGAAAAGGGTATTCTCCCATAGTGGAGAACAATTATCTCATGTCCTGCAGCATACCTTTGTACCCCCCTTTGGGTCATGGTGTTAGGCTTACTCATTCCGTCCCAAGCCAACCCGCCCCAAGCAGTCTCTAGGACCTTCCTGCCCAGGAAGGATCCCTTTCTTCTGATACTTCCCCCGAGTATCCCACAGGGGAAGTCTCCTGGAGGAAGACATGCAAAAGGAGGCACTTTGACTCCCCGATGGAGTCATCGACCAACAACACTGACTTTGTTGAGGGAGAAGGATCACCTCGATCCCCACCTGATGACGTCTCCATGTTCTTGGATGCCTTTGGGGTGGGCCCATGTACGTCCTGGGTGACCCCTCCAGTGGACGATCTCATTGATCTGGTTTCCCACTGGGTATGGAAGGAATTGGATACTATTCAGCCCATTCCTAAATGCCCCAGTAGGTTCCTGGCCCCATTGTCTAACAGGAAAAAATGGAGTAAGGGCCCTGTAGTTGATGCAATTGTGGTGGGGGTGGCCAGGAAAAAAGAACTAGCAGAGCAGAGTGCCAATGGTCCATCCTCCTAACAAGGAGTCTAGAGCATTGGACAGGTTTGGGAAGCACATTTACACCTAAGCCACTTTTCCACTGTGGTTGTTAAATTATGTAGCTCATTTTACCTAGCTTCAGAGAGAGCAAGATAATATCTCTCTAGCTTCAGAGAGAGCTAGATAATCTCTCTCTGTCTCTCTCTCTCTCACTCTCTCTCTCTCTCTCACTTTCCCTGTTAACAAATGTTAAATGAATAAAAATAAAATAAATAAATGTGATTTTACGGAACCCATCAAGGCATCCTTTGTTAATCCCCTTCTGATGGCTCATCACTGTATGGGCCTTCTGTTACGGATACACTCACCTGCAGCGAAAAGGACGGAAAGACCCTTTCTGCCATGGGAATCAAGTTTTCTACTCCTCGGAGGCCCTTCTTGAGGAACCAGCATAGAGGCAAGAAAATGTGGTTCTGTAAATCCCAAGGGCCTTTCCAGGACCCATGTGAGGAACCCTCCTCCAGAGGCAGAGGAAGAGGCTCTAATGGTCAATGTTGCCCTAGTAGCAGAGGGGGTCCGCAGAACCAGGGCTTTAGAGACATGTTCTCTGACTAGCCCTAGCAATGCTGTTAGGTTCATAGGTAGGTACTAGGCCATCGGCCCAAGGGCCTAAGTAAGCCTAGCCAACAAGATTCCCTGGCTTACGCCACCCAAGAAAGTTATTTTCCTGTGCCCATGTCGAGCAGAGCCACAGAAGTGATCCCCGGGGTGTATTTCCTATTTCCCATCCACTTATCGAGATTTTTATAGGTTCATAGGTAGGTACTAGGCTATAATAAACAGCCTCTGCAAGGCTCGAACCCTCATGAAGTGGTGTCTGACTATCCATCTCTGGAGGCAGTCGGGAGTCAACTTGAGAAACAATTCATGGGTGCTATACATAATATCCGGAGGCTACTACATTCCCTATTCCTCCCTCCTCCAAACACCATCAAGAAACTCCCTGATGTGCCACCCAATCAGAGGGAGCAGGCAGCCCAAGAAATACAAAAATTAGCTGCAAAAAAGAGTAATTCAAGAGGTCCCAACCAAACAAAGAAGATTCAGAACTTACTCCCATTTCTTTTTGGTGTAGAAAAAGACAGGGGACCTAAGACCCATACTGGATCTAAGCAGTTTGAATCTTTATGTAAAGAAGTTGAGGTTCTGAATGGTTATGTTTCAGTCCATTATGCTCCTATTGCACAAGGACAACTGGATGTGCTCAATAGATCTTAAGCATGCATACTCTGATATCAAAATAGACAAGCACGCTAGGAGATACCTGTGCTTTCAGATGGCAGCCAATCACCTTCATTTCAGAGCACTGCCCTTTGGGCTCACCACAGTCCTCCGGGTGTTCACCAAATGCATCGCAGTCATAGCAGCTCACACAAGACTTGAAGGATTCTGGGTGTTTCCATACTCAAACGATTGGCTCCTCACTGCCCCCACAAGGCATCAACTTCTCCAAGCCAGAGATTATCTGATTCAAATCTCACATTCCCTGGGCATCACCATAAATTTAGGCAAGTCCAATCTGACTCCTGTGCAGAACCTATAATTCATAGGAAAACAGTTAAACATGAGGTATCATATATCTTTTCTCCCCCATCCCCACATTACAACACTGAGGAATCAAGTACGGGAACTATTATCCCACCAGTACCCCTCCTGCACGCCTAGTCTTACAGGATCTTGGGTCGATGTCAGAAGCAATCTTTTTAGTTCCTCTGCCACGGTTTTTTATGCGAATCCTTCAATGGACATTAGCAGTACAATGGTTTATACTTTACCAACCTCTATATGTTCTAATCAGACTGACACCAATCTGCAAATATCATATCCATTGGTGAATTCAATAAGATGACTTCTTTTTAGGCATACCATTCTCTATTACCCCTCCAACGGCCATAATGACCACGGATGCTTCCCAGTTGGGGGGGGGGGCGCATTACAAGGGAAAGATGGTCCAAGGCACATGGTCCCCTCTGGAGACCAGGATGCATATCAATGTACTTGAGATGAGAACAGTTCTTCTAATGTTCCAAGCCTTTCAGGATGTTCTCCGTCTGGGGACCATTGCAATTTACACCAACAACATGTCCATAGCCTGGTACATCAACAAACAAGGAGGAACCCATTCTTAACACTTGTGCAGAGAGGCCATGAGGTTCTGGGAATGGGAGATATCTTCGGACCACCTTCTGGTTGGAACTCACATTCCAGGGAAAACCAACGAGTCAGAGGTCAGACTCAGCAGGTCTATTCTGATTCCGCATGAGTGGCCTCTCAATCAATCTGTGGCGAACATGATTTTCAAACGTTGGGGTCTGCCTTGCTATGATCTTTCTGCCTCTCCCCTCAACAAGTTCAGCGAGATGATCTCTCTGATTCCCCCTCTGGAGGAGTCCCCAAAGGATGCTCTGGTGCACGATTGGCACCCCCAAGTCTCCTTTATGCCTATCCCCCTCTTCTGTTGATGCCAAAGTTTCTTCAGAAGGCAAGCAGGCTGAAGAGCTCAGTCATCCTCATTGCCCCCTTCTGGCCTTAACAAATATGGCTCCCCTTCCTCTGGTCTCGTCTAAAATATCCCCCGTGTACACTGGAGCCAAGACAAACTCTCCTCTCTCACCTGTCAGGAATGCAGCACCCCAGTCTTCATGCCCTCAAGCTGACTGCATGGCTTCTCCACTTCCAAACATAGTGAGACAGTGCAGTCTAGCTTCCCCAGTTTGTAACATCATCTTAGCCACACAAAAGGTTTCAACAATCAAAGTCTACAACAGTAAATGGAAAAGGTTTGTCATTTGGGCTGCAAGTAAAAATACTGAGCCCTTCTCAGTACCAATCACAGAAATTTTGCTTTTTCTTAGTACCCTGTTAAAAGACAGAAGCAAGTTTCACTGCCATCAAACTTCAGCTAGCTGCAATTTCTAATTTTCATATGGCTAGCCAATCTCTCTCCTTGTCTACTTTTAGATTATGCAAAGCATTTATGAAAGGTCTTCTCTTGCTGAGACCCCCAATAAAGATCCTTCCCTACCTTGGGACCTCACCATTGTGCTGCAGAGTGTGAATCAAAGACTGTTTGAGCCAACAGCCAGTTGTGACATGAAGTTTTAGTCATGGAAGACAATCTTTCTAGTAGCCATTACTTCAGCGTAAAGAATTTCTGAGCTACAGGAGTTATCTTCCACATCTCCAGGTGTTATCTTCCAAATCTTCATACATGATCTTTCATAAAGACAGGGTTTCACTGTGTACTAATCCCTCCTTTATTCCTAAAGTAGCCATGGAAAGCAACATTAACCAATGTATTCAGTTATCTGTATTTTTTCCCAATATTTCCAGCAAAGGATAGTACATTCTGCTTCTTGATTTTCACAAAACACCTGTATTTTTATTTGCACAAAACAAAGCAGCACAGGAAGCCAGACCAATTGTTTATAGCCCTGTCTGCTAACAAATTAGGTCGAGCATTGTCAAAAATCGGGTTCCTATTACATGATCGAAAATCCCTTTAGGTGAATACGAAGTAGTCGAACTGTATTGCGAGAAGTACGTAAAGCCCGAATGTTCAAAACTGCGAATTTCGAAATGCAGATTTGTTTTGGTTAGCCCATCTGCGGTACAGCTCCGTAAGGTAAGCGTGCGATAGATACCACTTTAGTGTTAGGATTTGGGTTAAGGTAAGTGCATAGATAGGTACTGTATGTAAGAGTTAGTGTAGTGTTAGGTGTAGGGTTTTTTTAAGTGCATGTATGTGTATTATTTATTTTGTTTAGGTGTATGTCTATAGGGGATGTGTGCGGTAGTTACGGACCTTAGGGTTAGGGAGGGGTTAAGGAGAGTGCATAGTTGTGTTTGTGGGGTTTAGTGTAGTGTTGGAGGTAGGGTTTTGGTGCTTTTATTTTGTTTAGGTGTATGTCTGTAGGGGATGTGTGCAGTAGTTACAGACATTAGGGTTAGGGAGGGGTTAAGTAGACTGCATAGATAGTTGTGTTTGTGGGGTTTAGTGTAGTGTTGGAGGCAGGGTTTTGGTGCTTTAGTTTAGGTTAGAAGTAGGGTTTGGTTAGTGTATGTATGTGGTTTATTTATTTTGTTCGGGTAGGTAGCATGTAGCGGGTTGTGGGGTTGGCCGACTATGACAGTGCGATATTTTTTTTTCCGCGGTTTAGTGAGTTTCGGGATTTTTGCAGTTCGCAGTATAGGGGTCTATGTTTTGGTATTCGCACATAGGGTTTTTCGCTTTGCTAATACAGACCCTCAAAAATCACATCTCAAATGGATCGCTGACTATAACACCCTCATTTATTCTCTGAGAGGCTTAGAATTACCTCAATCCCCAGGACTGCATTCTACTAAATCTATGGCTGCTACTTCTGCCTTTTCATCTGGGATTTCCATTTCAGGGTGTGTGGAACTAACACAGTATCGGTTTTTTAAAATGTATTTGAAAGGTGTCTGTTTTTCCTATCCATAAATAAAACACACTTTAACAAACAGTTGTTCCTTCTAATCTCCTGCATACTTTAAATGAAAGAATGTCACAATCTTCTTAGTGCTGATAGAATTTTTATAGTACTAAGGGCTGCAGAAGAGACCTGATAACTAGCATACATGCTTTTATAACAGGATTTATACTTTGTCTTTTCTTAATTGTTTAAATTCTAAGGTACTAACAAACCACTGCTTTTAAGAGGGAGATGTGTTATAAAAAGAAGTTATGTCTTACCATAACGTTCCATCTGTATTGTTGATCCTCGTTCAGTCATTACGCATGGGTATCGGTTCCGACCTCGGAACCGAGCCGGCCATTTTCCAAGCTTACGTCAGCTTCAAAGTCTCAAGCTAAACTCTTACCCACAATCCCCCTCTCCTTGTTACCTCAGATTGAGTTTGCAAGTCAAAGAAGGTAGAAGCTACCTCTGGTCAAATAACCTAAGAGAACCGGATGGTGAGATCCACTAGAAACCACAGGAGGGTGAAGGAGGGAGGGTCGTAATGACTGAACGAGGATCAACAATACAGATGGAATGCTATGGTAAGACATAACTTCTTTATCTGATATTGTTAATCCTCGTTCATTCCTTACGCATGGGACAGAGTCCCCAGCTACCTCTATTCCTGTGAGGCTCTCATGGAAGGACATTCCTGAGCACCATAGAACCGAAAGATGCTCTTCCCCTGGAGACCAAATCCAATTTGTAATGATTGATGCAGGTATGAGGCTTAGCCAAAGTTGCAGCTGCACAGATGTCATGTAAGGAAGCTCTGGCATGGAAGGCAGCAGAAGTTGCCACCGACCTTGTTGAATGAGCTTTCATGGTAGTAGGCAACGAGATATTGCATTGTGTATAAATGAAGGTCATACAGTCCTTTAACCATCTAGCTAATGTGACCTTAGCAACAGCAGATCCTAATCTAGGTCCAGAAAAAGCCAAAAATAACTGGTCAGATTTACGAAAGGGCCTAAGTCCTGTTTAAGTAAAAACAAATTTGCCTGTGGATATCTAGGGTATGAAGGCAATACTCTCCTCTGTTTGAATGATTGGGAAAGAAGAGTGGCAATTCAATGGCTTGATTAATGGACATTTCAGAGATCACTTTAGGCAGAAAGGATGGATTAGTTCTCAAAGACACTCTATCTCTATGAAACATTAAGTATGAACTCTTGATACATAGAGCTTGAAGCTCAGAAATACATTGGGCAGAGGTAATGGTGACCAAAAACAAGGTTTTCCATGACAAATACTTGAGGTCGCAAGAAGAGGCAGGTGCAAAAGGTGGCATTGTCAGAGCTTGTAGAACTAATGATAAATCCCATGGTTGAATAGGTTCTCTAAAAGGTGGCTTCAGATGATTCACACCTTTTATGAAGGTCTTGCACAATTTGTAGGACATAAGAGAAGAATCTTGGACACCCTCATGAAAATTAGAAATTGCAGCCAGGTGAACTCTAATTGCTCAGATAAGTAATTCTAGTGGAAGACTTATAAGATGCAATGAGAATATCACGTACTGATAAAGAAAGATCATTCTGCCTGGCAATCAAGGGAATTGGAGTAGCCAAGCCGTGAGCTTCAGGCTGTTCAAGTTGGGATGAATCAGGTTCTCTGGATGTGAGATCAACTCTGGGGTTGGATGGAAAATCCATGGTCGATCTAGTAGGTGAGGCCAAAGGAAGGGGAACCAAATCTGTCGAGGCCAATATGCTGCTATGAGGATCACCTTGCTCTTCAACCAATAGGCTTTCTTCAGAAACTGGGGAATGAGGGGAAAGGGTGGAAATGCATAAAGAAGACCTGAGGGCCAATCGTGGACTAGAGCGTCCCTGGGTGACTGTCTTGGAGGGGGAATCAGGGCGAAGTAGTTGCTGCATTTGCAGTTGGTCAGGGATGCAAAGAGGTCGCAGCAAGGACAGCCCCAGCAGTGGAAGATCTCCGCCACTATCAAGGGATTCAGGGACCACTCGTGAGGCTGAAGAATGCACCTGCAGAGTCTGTCTGCTATCACGTTGGAACTCCCGGGAATGTGCGTTGCTAAAAAAAAACGGTTGGTAGCCATTGCCCATTGCCATATCCTCATGGCCTCTTGACAAAGGGGATAAGATTTGGTTCCACCTTGCTTGTTCATGTACCAGACCATCGCCATGTTGTCTGATTGAATCGCAATTGTTCCAGACGGCAGCACGGATGGAATGCTTCCAATGCCAGAAGCACCGCCCTCAGCTCTAGAACGTTTATATGCAGATGGGTCTCCAGTTTGGACCAAGTGCCTTGGACTGTCTGTCCCTGACATAGCCCCCCCCCACCCCATCAGGGAGGCTTCCGTGGTCACCGTGGCCTTGGGTTGCTGGGGGGAGAAGGGGCGAGACCATTGTGACAGATTGTGTGTCATCCACCAATTTACATCCTGTTTGCACCTGTGGGTTACTCAAATCATGGCTGAAAGAGGATGCTGAAAAGGATACCATTGGGTAAGCAGTAGCCATTGTACAAGCCTCATGTGAAACCTGGCCAGGGGAACAATGGTGATGGAGGCTGCCATGGAACCCAACAGCTGTAGAACTGAGTGAGCCGTGGATTTCTCCCTTGAAAAGATTGGAATCAGTTGTTGCTTTATCCTTAGAATTCTGTGCTCTGGGATAGCAGCTCTGCAGTTCTTTGTGTCCAAGATAACCACTATGAATTCTGTCGACTGAGATGGGGTGAGATTAGTTTTTTGCCAGTTTATGGTTATGCCTAGCCTTTGAGCAGCGAGAAGAGAGTATGCCAGGGCTTCTTCCAGTAGATGTCTGGTTGGTGCGGAAATAAGCCAGTCGTCTAGATGTGGAAACACCTGGAATCCTTGAAGTCGCAAGTGAGCTGTGACAACTGCCATGCACTTTGTGAACACTCTGAGGGCTGTAGAGAGTCCAAAGGACAGTACTATGAACTGGTAGTGACTGGCTCCCGCACAGAAGCGCAGAAATCTTCTTGATGGCCTGTCCACTTTTATGTGGTAGTATGCATCTTGAAGATCTATCGAGCACATCCAATCGTCTTTTTCCAAAAGCGGGAGGATAGACTGTATTGTGACCATCCGGAATTTTTGTACTCTCACAAACTAGTTCAATACACTGAGATCCAAAAGTAGTCTCCAGTCCCCAGTTTTCTTTGGCACCAAAAATAGTCTTGAGTAGAATCCGGATCCTATCTGGTCTGGAGGGACTATCTGGATGACTCTCTTTCTTAGCAGCTTTTCTATCTCTAGTGCTGCCTCTTCCCTTTGACTGGGTAGAACATCGGGAAGGTTTTTTGAAGGGGCAGGGCAAAGATCAAAGGGGATATGATAACCTCTGGTTATAATCCTTTGTACCCAAGAATCAGGGCAAAGATCAAAGGGGATATGATAACCTCCAGTTATAATCCTTTGTACCCAAGAATCGGTGGTGATGGTTAGCCAGGCAGAAGGGTACAAGGAGAAACATCCCCCAATCACCTCCAGAGGAAAGGAGTTGGGCCACTCTTTAGAAGCGCTGGTAGGATTGACCAGGGAAAGAATCCCTGGAACCCTGGTTACATGGACCCCCTCTGCCCCGAAAGGAGCGTCTTCCCTGCGAGTTTCCCCCTCTGCCTCTAGGGGAGAACTCAGCCTGTGTGTCACAGAAAGGACCCTGAGATTTCTTGAAGCATATCTTCCCACTCTTTTGGTTTCGGTAGAAAGCACGTTGAGGGGAAGAAGAATGGACACCTATGGCAGAAAGGGTCTTACCGTCCTGTTCACATCTGACCAGTGTGCTTTTAACTTTGGGTCCAAACAACGAGGAGGCCTCAATGGGAGCATTAAGAAAGGAAGCCTTAAAGGGTTCTACGAAATTGCACAAGCGCATCCAGGCGTGTCATTTCAAGACCGCAGCTGAACCCGCTGCTCTAGATGATGCGTGAGATATCAGTCGCATAGAGGAGTTAGATTTTGATTCAATGGTGGCCAGCTGAGAGGCCACTTTGTCATGGACAGTACAGTTTTGTACCTACCATAAATGTAGATGTTCGAGTGCTAATACAGCTGCAGTCATAACAGATGGGTTATCCTGCCGTCAGGCGGGTCCTCGGTCAGCCGAATTCCAAAGTCTAGGTCCGGCGTCGGTTGTCGTCGCCTCTTCCCTGACGTCAGTGCGGCAGGGGTATAAAAGAACCAGCTGACGCCATTTTCTTCAGTTTTTCTTGCCCCAGATGTCAGGTGCCCCCAGAAGGAAGGCAAAACATGACTTTATGTAATAATGCAATCTAACATAATCAAAAAACAGTAGTTGCAAGCAAATACACCATAAAAGAATACCCCAATCAGGTTGTATGAGGAGGTGTTTGTCATTAGGCCTGTCCCAAGAGGGGAAGGAGGGAGGGAAACCTGGAGTGCAGCTGTATTAGCACTCGAACATCTACATCTATGGTAGGTACAAAACTGTACTATGTTCATCGTGCATACAGCTGCAGTCACAACAGATGGGTAGAATCCCAAAGCTAAAAAGGGGTGGCAGGCACTAAGTGGAACTAGGAGGAGCAAGGATGCCCTGCAAGACTGCTGTGGCAAAGCTCGCTCTAGATTTAGAGTACAGTGGTAGGTGATAGTGTTTGGAGAAAGTATGTACAGAACTCCAAGTGGCTGCTTCCAAAATATCCTTGGTAGGAACCCCCCTGAGGAAAGCTGCAGAGGTAGCTGTGGCCCTTGTGGAGTGAGATCTGATGCTTGTAGGTGCAGTCTTACCATGAAAAGAATAACAAAAGCGTATACAGTGGGCTATCCATTTTGAGATTGTCTGTTTGGAAATAGCCTTTCCTTGAGCACCTGTAGCATAGGACACAAATAGTTGCTCTGATTTTCTGAATGGCTTTGTCCTGTCCAAATAATAACGAAGCTGTCTGTGAATGTCCAAGGAATGTAGTAGTCTCTCCCCTTTGTTTTGTGGATTAGGATAAAAAGTAGGTAAGTGGATAGCCTGATTCAAGGCTACACTGGATACTACCTTTGGCATAAAGGAAGAGTTGGTTCATAAGGAAACTCTGTCCTGATGGAAAATGATGAAAGGTTGCTCAGCCATGAGGGCTTGTAGTTCCGAAACCCTGCGTGCTGAGGTGACAGCCAGAAGGAAGGCTGTTTTCCATGACAAATATTGCAGTTCTGATGAAGCAGCTGGCTCAAATGGAGGCAGGGTCAGTTTTTCTAAAATGAAATTGAGGTCCCAAGCAGGTACTGGTTGTTTCCTTGGGGGGTTTATATTCTTAGCCCCCCTGAGGAACTGTCTTAAGAGCGGATGAGAGAATAAAGGAGGATCAGTGTCGTATTGTGCAGAAATGGCTGAAGCATGGATTTTGATGGAGGAGAATGAAAGTCCACTGTTTAGCATCTCAGCTAGGTACTGTAATATTTGAGGTAAATTCAGTATCCCAGGATTCTGTCCCTTTTTCTGATTCCAGGCACAAAACCGTTTCCATTTGGCGGAGTAGGCTTTTCTAGTAGAAGGCCTTCTGGCCTCCAAAATGACATCCTGCACCTCCTTGGAGAGGAGGGTCTGTTGGGAAATCAAGGAATCCTCCATGCAGCTAGGTTGAGTGTCTTCAACTGACTGTGAAGAATTTTGAAGTTGTGCTGGGTCAACAGAAGAGGCATTAGAGGCAGGATCCATGGTGGGGAATGCATCAGGCTCCTCAGGAGTGGGTACCAGTGTTGTCTTGGCCAGTCTGGAGCAATGAGAATCATCTTCGGTCTGTCTGCTCTGGCTTTTAATAGAACTTTGGGCAGCAGAGGAAGAGGTGGAAAGGCATAAACTGTCAATGTTGTCCAACTGAAAGACAGTGCGTCCACTTTCCAGGCCTGTGGATGATAGGTCCTTGAGGAGAATTTTTTCAATTGGTAATTTCTGTGGGTAGCAAAGAGATCTATGTCTGGCCTTCCCCATGCTTGAATTATCTTTGCAAAAACTTGAGGATGCAACTTCCATTCGTGTGGATCTGTCATATTTCTGCTTAGGTTGTCTGCCAGAGTGTTTTCCTTGCATGGCAGGAATTGTGCTTGAAGATGGATTTTTAATTCCAGAGCCGTGTTCCAAAGAGACATGGCTAGCCTGCACAGGGGATATGAATGGGTTCCTCCCTGTTTGTTTATGTACCACATCACTGTGGTGTTGTCTGTTCTTATCAATAGCTGGCCTGGATGCAGTAGGTCTTTGAAGGCCATAATAGCATTTTTTACAGCTAGCATTTCCTTTTGATTGATGTGTAGTTGTTTTTCTTTTTGGGACCATTTGCCCTGAATGCACTGATCTGTCATGTGCGCCCCCCAGGCGTAGTCCGAGGCGTCTGTTGTGATGATTTGATTTGCTTGAGGCATGCAGAATGGGAGACCTATGTTTCTTTGGCATGCTTGAGCCCACCACAGAAATTCCTTTTGGAGACATGGAATGAGTGGTATAATTGTTTCCAAACTGTGGCTGTGTTGAGACCATAAGTTTTTTAGGTACCATTGAAGTTTCCTCATATGCAGCTTTGCACATGGGATTAGCAGGATGCAAGATGCCATGAATCCCAGAGCCTGCAGGATTTTTCTTGCAGTCAGCCTGGTGAAGGTTGCCATTTTTCTGAAGTATTGAGATAGTTGCCCTTGTTTCTCTGGAGTGAGGTAGGCCATCTGGGTGTTTGTATTCAAGCTGGCACCCAGGAAAATTATTGCTTGCAAGGGTATTAGTTTTGATTTCTTTTTGTTGACTGTGTATCCCAGAAAGTTCAACAACTTTATTACAAACGCCAGGTGTTTCAGAAGTATGTGCTTGCTGTCCGCTTGGATCAGGCAGTCGTCCAAATATGGGTATATTTGTATCCCTTGAAGTCTGCAGAAGGCAATTACTGATGCCAGGCATTTCGTGAACACTCTGGGCGCATTAGATAAGCCAAAGGGCAATGCAGAGAATTGATAATGGGTTGAACATGCAAGAAATCTGAGGTATCTTCTGCAATCTTGTCTGATAGGGACATGCAGGTATGCCTCCTTGAGGTCCAATGTTACCAGCCAAGACTCCTTGCCCAGCATGGGAAGAAGCTGCTGTAATGTGAGCATCTTGAATTTTGGTACGAGTAAATATGTGTTTAGGATGGATAGGTCCAAAACAGGTCTCCAATCTTTGTCCTTCCTTGGTACCAGGAATAGTCTGGAATAAAAACCTTGACCCTGTTCTTGTGCAGGTACCTCTTGAATAGCTTTCATGTCCATGAGAGCTGAAATTTGTTTTTGTGCTTCTGCCCTTTGATTTTGTGGCAGGTTTGGCATGCCTCGCATTTTTGGAAAGGTGTGAAAGTGGAATCTGTAGCCTCTGTCTATAATGTCCAGGATCCATTTGTCTTTTGTGACAATATGCCAATTTTTCGAAAATAATGCCAGTTTTCCGCCTAAAGGTGCTGCCATTAGAGCTTTGCTTGGCATGCAAAGGGGAAAGTCATTGTGTCTGCTTTCTGAATGGCTGTGATCTATCCTCTCCACCTCTTGGTGTAGATGCTTGCCATTGTCTGGCTCTAAATGATCCTTGAGATTGCCCTCTACCCCACGGGCGCCTGTCTCTACCTCTTTGAGGTCTGTCCGAGGCTGGAAAGGACCAATTTTTTGAAGGCCAGTTTCTACTGAAACGTGGAGGTTGTACCTGTAGGAAATCTTTCACTGTTTGCATTGATTTTGCCTTTTCCTCCATTTTCTTTAATACCTCCTCAGCTTTAACACCAAACAGTACATCTTTTTGAAGAGGTGCATCTAGTAATTTAACTTTGACATGATCTGGTAAGGTTTGCTCTTTGAGCCAAGCATGTCTACGTATGACAGACCCTGTAACAGCAGCTCTACATGAGGCCTCTAAAGCAACAAAACCACATTGCAAGGTATGTTTACCCACTTGCTCTGCACTATGCAACAAATCCTGCAACTCCTTCAAGTCTGGTTGTTTAGGTCGTGACATTTTGCTTTTCAACTGAGATAACAAAAATTGTTGATACTTTAACATATGAAACTGACAGTTTAATGCCCTCATGGTTAAAGTGGCCGAGGTGTATACCTTTTTCCCCTACCTTTCTAAAGCTCTGGAATCTCTCTTTGAAGGTAATGGATTTTTGGCAGTAGAGGTCTTAATTCCCTTGGGACCCTGTGAAATAGTTTCTGGGTCAGCAGCATGGCTTTTGTAAAGGAATTGGTGTGAATCAGGAATCCGATAATACCTGTCAGGCTTAACTGGAGCTGGTGGTAAAGAATCTGGGTTAAGGCTGGCCTCTGAATACACATCATCTAGTATGTCTAAGACAGGAAGGATAGCCAGAGGCCTGTGCTGAGGGAGCAAGAGAAAATCCCTGAGCCTTTTCTTGGAGTCTGAGTAATCTTGGCCTTCCCAGTGGAAGTGTTCCCTCAAGGTATGCAAGGTTTCCCCAAAAGAATAGTCCTCAGGGGGGGAGACAGAGGGAATGGACTCCTCCGCATCAGAATCTTCAAAAGGGGAATAAGAATATTCCTGGTCATCAGAGTGTTCTGAGGTAATGGAGGCCTGGTCCGAGGAAGGGTAGTCTTCCTCCAATCTGGGCCTTTTGTCAGAGGGGGGTTGAGAACCCCTGATAAGAGTAATCAAATCCTCAGCCATTTTGAGCATCTGTTTTTTAGGCATGGGGCCTTGAGAGGGGCTCTGTGGAGCTTGTCTTTTAGTTTTCATGGCTGTTTTAGATTTTGTGAAAGCCTTAATGGAAAAAGAAGAAGGCCTGAAGACACCTTGAGAGGTGGCAGGCCTGCCTAAACTCTGAGTTTCCCCGCCAAGAGTGGCGTCGGTATCTGTAGTCGGGGGGGGGGCGAGGAGCCTGTGACCTCGGGCACAGAAGACACCGCTAAAGAAGCGTCATCGGTACTCAGGGGCTGCGTAGGCGCCTCGCTGAGAACCGGAGCACCTGTAGCTGGCTTTAGCGTGGTGTCAGTGGAAGTCGCGGACCTCGTATGTCGGTCCTTATCTTTGCGTCTTTTACTTAAAACTGGAGTAAGGTTGTAGAAGGAATGGAAATCCTTAGGCGGTATTTGCTTCCAACATAAAATGCAATTATTAACTTTGTCTGACATCGGTCTGAGGCAAGAAAAGTTTCCCCAATGGGGTACTCCTCCGTGGAGTCCATGCGCTTCCTCTTACAATATCTTTTCCGGTGGACCTCCTCAGTGGGAGAAGCTGGAGAAGACAGCAGGAAAAGGGGATTCCTGTGGGAATATGTCCTGAGGCCCTTGCACCCGGTGTCCGCTAGGTGCGACTTATGAAACCAGTGTACCAGAAGAGGGCGGAGGTATACACAGTCCAGTATCGCCAGCAGCAGTGAAAGTCTTCCCCATCAGTTGGAAGGCTGGTCCACCTGAAGAGGAGTGCATGTCTAGGACAGGGGTCACCCCTCCCCTAAGTGGCTCAGCCTGCCGACCCAGAGTCCCTGGATGGCTGTGGAGCAGCAAACTATGCGTGGCACAAGTGACATCCTGGGTTGTAGCAAAACTTTCCTGTCATGAAGGCAACTGCGGTTCCTTAGTGGGATCCATAAAGGGGACCACAGAAGGGGAAGACTGTGCTATATCCATGGACCTCAAAGGCAATGAAGGAGGAGAATAAGAAGGGGTCTTTGGAGATGGGTGATTACCTCCCAAAGAAGGATAGTTCCTGAGGGGTGGGATACCTCTGGCCAAGAGCACCTGATCCACAAGACGACATAATGTAATTAAATTTTTTACCAAAATAGTGTTGGGCGAACTCCGCCCGACGCTTAATAGTGCGTTTGTTGAATCTAGCACAAAAACGACAGGCCGAGACGTCGCAGTCTGGGCCTAAGCAAGGAATGTAGAAGTAATGGAAATCCTTAGGCGGTATTTGCTTCCCACATAAAATGCAATTATTAACTTTGTCTGCACATCGGTCTGAGGCAAGAAAAGTTTCCCCAACGGGGTACTTAGCTTTCAAGAAGACTTCGGTTGAAAAATATTCGTAATCTCAGGAGCTGGCCGACCGGCACTTGCGAACTGCTTCTGCTTCGGGCACTGCGTGGCAAGAAAGACAGAAGAAAATGGCGTTGGCTTGTTCTTTTATACCCCTGCCACACTGACGTCAGGGAAGAGGTGACGACAACCGACGCCAGACCTAGACTTTGGAATTCGGCCGACCGAGGACCCGCCTGATGGCAGGATAACCCATCTGTTATGACTGCAGCTGTATGCACGATGAACATCTCATCAGACACGGCACCAGCCAAGGCTTCAGAGAGCTCAGAAATCAGATCCCTTTGAAACCTTGCAAAGTGTGCCATATAATTCAGGGACCTGATAGTAAAGGTCGTTGAAGCAAAGGTGTGCTTCCCTATCCTGTCCAGGGCCCAGGACTCTTTGTTAGGCAGATGGACAGTCTGGCTTTCTTCTTCTGCCAGATCCTTTTTTGTTGCGGCTGCCACCACCAAAGCATCCACAGGAAGACCTTTGGACCAATGGGGATCCGAAGAAGGAGGGGACAAAATCTTATCTGGCCTCCGAGGAATAGCTTTGACGGTATCAGGAGCCTTCCAAGCACGCTGCACGATAAGCCGGATAAGTTCATTGGCAGGTGGAGTAACCCAGGAGGTAGGGGGCTGGGTGCGAAAGGCCTGCAGGAACACAGATTCCTCAGAGGTTGGATTAGAGGACTGCCAGTCACCTCTCTGTTTCAGGATTTCGAGGATATCACCAAAGGATACCTCAAAGGGTGACCGGGGGGATCCTACCCCCTCATCGAAATCTGTGTCTTCAGTGAGGGACTCCTCCGTGGAGTCCATGCGCTTCCTCTTACAATAACTTTTCCGGTGGACCTCCTCAGTGGGAGAAGCTGGAGAAGACAGCAGGAAAAGGGGATTCCTGTGGGAATATGTCCTGTGGCCCTTGCACCCGGTGTCCGCTAGGTGCGACTTATGAAACCAGTGTACCAGAGGAGGGCGGAGGTATACACAGTCCAGTATTGCCAGCAGCAGTGAAAGTCTTCCCCATCAGTTGGAAGGCTGGTCCACCTGAAGAGGAGTGCATGTCTAGGACAGGGGTCACTCCTCCCCTAAGTGGCTCAGCCTGCCGACCCAGAGTCCCTGGATGGCTGTGGAGCAGCAAACTATGCGTGGCACAAGTGACATCCTGGGTTGTAGCAAAACTTTCCTGTCATGAAGGCAACTGCGGTTCCTTAGTGAGATCCATAAAGGGGACCGCAGAAGGGGAAGACTGTGCTATATCCATGGACCTCAAAGGCAATGAAGGAGGAGAATAAGAAGGGGTCTTTGGAGATGGGTGATTACCTCCCAAGGAAGGATAGTTCCTGAGGGGTGGGATACCTCTGGCCAAGAGCACCTGATCCACAAGACGCAACACGTCATGTTCGGAAAGGCTTCTAGTGGACCTTACGGAGACTGAGGGAGAAACAGGCTTGTCCATCGTAGAGGCAAACTCAGTGCCCATCTCACCCGTCCGCACCGAGGACAACGTTGCCGAGAGAGACTGGACTACGGGTGTCTGCACTGAAGAAGTCATCAGTGCCGAGGTCATGGTCTGCATCGACACATGGATTGGTGCCAAAATGTTTGTCAGTACCGAAGTTGGAACCGACAAAAGTGGAGTCAACAATAAAGGCATCGGTTCCAAGGAAGATCTTCGAGCTGACGTGGTCAAGGTCTGTGCCGAATGAACGGTCGATGCTGATACAGTGGTAATAGTCTGAACCGAGGAGCCCCTCAGTGCCGATACAGTGAAGGCTGCAGGAGAAGACAGAGCCGAGATCACTAATGGAGCCAAAGGCCTTGGTGCAGAAGGTCTAGGCACCGAAAGCACTGGGGCTGACTGAGTGAGCTCCGGAGCCAAAATTTTAGCCTTTTTAGATTTTGGTTGGCGGGAGTCCCCAGCCGGGGATGAAGGCAAAGATTTAGCCTTGGTAGGAACATCCAAGATTTTCTTATGGGCTCTAGGAGGGGTTGAGGCCTCCGACCCAGAAATAGCCTCTGAAAAGGGAGATTTAAGAAGTCCCTTCAGTAACAGCTTGTTTTTCCTTTCCAACAAGGTTATATTCAAAAAGTTCTCACAAATAGTACAGGGTGGGTCAACAGACAAGTGGGACACCCCCAAACAATAAACGCACAAAGAGTGTGCATCAGAAGTTGGTAGTTTGTGTCCATAATCAGAACACCGCTTAAAACCCAGACTACCTTTCTTATCTGTCATGACAGCAAATTAATTAATAGAAAAAGGTACCAGCAATGGTACAAAAGAATACCCAAAGGTATGAGAAAAAAGGAAAGGATTACCAATGATGGTAAAGAGAGAATACCTCACAGTAAAAAGGTATAGAAAAGAGCAGAAAAACCTGAAGAAAATATGTACGCTTGATGTGATAGGGTAAGAGACAAAGAAATATAAACTTTTCTGACAGAAAAGTAATCTGGAAAACTATTAAACAACAAATAACTGTACTTAGCTCAAGAGAAGTAGCTTGACACGACCGAATGGCAACGCGGAAAACAAAATCTGTGGTAACAAGGAGAGGGGGATTGTGGGTAAGAGTTTAGCTCGAGAGTTTGAAGCTGATGTGAGCTTGGAAAATGGCTGGCTCGGTTCCGAGGTCGGAACCGAAACCCATGCATAAAGAATGAACGAGGATTAAAGGATCAAAAATTTCAAATCATATGAGGAAGCTGGCTCGAAAGGTGGGAGAATAATGAGTGAAAACATAAAATTTAAGTTCCATGGGGTATAAGGGGATTTCACAGAAGGTCCCTTTGAGGAAGGCTTTGGATAGCTTGTGTAACATTATGTTCAATCCTTCAATACCAGAATGAAAATTAGAGATGGCGACAAGCTGTACCCATATTGTAGCTGCCGCCACTCCTTTGTTGAAAAGCATCATCAAAAATTCTAATATAGAGGAAATGGGGGCTTGGTAGGGATCAATGTTATTCTGAGAAGCCCATATAGAAAATCTCCTCCATTTGCTACTCCTAGTGTAGGACTTATGAGAAAATATTAAAATATGCTGCGTTTCACTTGAGAGGTTATGGAACTATGTTGGGAATTGGAGCAGCCAAGCTGTCAATTTCAGGGAATGAAGGGAGGGATGAAGAGCCCCCCGACGAATGCGTCAGAAGGTCTGGAACTGGGTCTTGAATACAAGGCTCTTTCAATAGATGAAGACGAAGGAAGGGGAAACAAATCTGATGAGACCAATGAGGGGCTATTAGAATGATGGTCCTTCCCAGGGCTTTTGCTTTCTGTAGTACTTTGGATATCAGGGGAACTGGTGGGAAAGCATAGAGGAGACACGGAGGCCAATCGTGTAGGAGTGCGTCCCTTGGGGAACCTCCCGGAGGGGGGAAATCAGAGCAAAGTAGCTTCTGCATTTTGGGTTCATGTGGGAAGAAAAAAGATCACAGCAAGGCTGGTTCCATCTGCGGAATATTTTCTCCGCTATCTCTTTTTTGAGGGACCACTCGTGAGGCAACAAAATTGCCCTGCTCAGTTTGTCTGCAATCACGTTGGATTTCCCCAGGATGTGCATTGCTATCAGAAAGTGCTGGGTGGATGTAGCCCACTGCCAAACTCTTAGGGCCTCTCGACAAAGGGGATAGGACCTGGTTCCTCCTTGTCTGTTCAAGTACCAGACCACTAACATGTTGTCCATCTGAATCGCAATTGCCCCAGAGGGAGAGAGTCCTGAAAGTACTGCAATGCCAAGAGTACAGCTCTCATATCCAGGACATAGATATGCAGATGTGTCTCTTGATCGATCCATGTGGCTTGGGCTGTTCTTCCCTGAAAATGCCCCACCCACCCTATCAAGGAAGTGTCTGTGGTCACTTTGGCCAATGGTGGGGGTAAGATAAAAGGATGACCTATCGTTACTTAAAGAGAGGTCAACCACAACCGATGATCCATTTTGCATGTGTTTGTTACAATAATGAGATGAGACACCGGGAGCTCTTGATAAGACCATTGTGTGAACAGCAGCCATTGTAGAATCCGCATGTGCATGTGACCCAACAGAATTGCTATTATTGAAGCTGCCATCATCCCTAACAACTTTAGCACTTCTGATGCTGGAGCCTTGTCTCTAGATATGATGTTCTGGATTTGCTGATGAAGTAGTAATATCCTTTCTGATGGCAGTTTTAAAGTGGTGGTGGTGGTGTCCAGTTCTGCTCCGATAAAAACGATATGTTGCAATGGACAAGGCAGATTTTTCTGAATTTATGGTAATGCCCAGTTGATTGCAAAGAGAAAGGGTGGTTTCCCTGGCTTGTATTAACTGATGCCTGGTGGTGGCGGCGAGGAGCCAATCATCTATGTCCAAGGGTCAGCTCCCAGTGTTCTCTCCTGTCTATCTGATGAATCTGGGCATCTTGGGGCAATGTAGAAATTGCCTCATGTACACAGACAACCCTCTCCTCCTACCACCCAACACTACAACCTGTGAGAGATGCACGTATCTAGCCAAACTGGAGGTAAAGCTCTCTCCAATCAAGACTGAACTTGACAGTCAAGAGGAGAAGGTAAACACTTGCACCACACCACACTCATCACATAGTCTCACTAAATCTACACCACCAAAATCCACACATAGAAACACAAAAACATTTGCGGAGGCTCTCAATAATAATCTGCTCAAGCAACAGAGACCTCCAAAGCAGAAATGCAAGCAACCTCCATCCCCCAACACAACCCAAATGACACATAGCCCGCAGACTCAGTGTGCCACTCAACCACAGCCAATAAGGCAAAACAATGTACACAACACACTAGTCATAGGCGACTCTATAGTCAGGCACACTGATGTCCCACTCACCAGGCTAAACAAGGAGAAGGTTACTGTCAGCTGCCTGTCGGGTGTCAGGATCCGCAACATAACCCACGCACTCAGGTCACTCCACAACAAGTACAAATATGACTCTGTCATTGTCCATGTTGGTGTGAACGACCTGAGACGTACTTCCATGGACTACATAAAAAGAGACATGGAAGAGCTCTCCGATCTTGTAGCCCAGGCAGGTATGACCCTAGCCCTGAGTAGCATTCTGCCATCACCCAGAATGATGCCGCAGTACAAGGACAAAATGATTGACTTCAACAATTGGCTAAGCTTCGGGTGCCATTCTAAAGGGATCCAGTATCTGTCTGCCTGGAATGACATGGTCGACAGACCACGATGCTTTGCCAGAGATGGCCTGCACCTGTCACCCCTGGGATTACGGATACTGGCTAAGGTTCTTGCCGCCCATATAGTGCCTTTTTTGGGCAAGGTTCAAATGACAAATTCACCACCATAAGAAGAACAGGCAAGCAAAAACTGAGGGTAATGCTACTCAGTGCTAGAAGTCCAAATCTCAAAATGCTCTCACTCAAGGCACTCCTTAAAATTGAGAACATCGATATCTGTGCAGTGACTGAGACCTGGTTCAAGGCTCCAGATAGCACCCCTTGCACTACCAGGCTATAACTCATACCACACTTTTCGGCCATGTAACCTGGGCTGAAACACCAAAGGCGGAGATGTGTCCATATTCATTAAGGATATCCACACCTCCAGGCTAGTTGCTCAGCATAATGCATTCGAGGTTATCCAAGTGCAACTAACTCTGGGCAAAACAGCAGTCCAAATTGTAGCTTGCTACAGATCATCCACCATGCCCCAGGATTTCCACTCCTCTTTTCTTGATGTATTGGAAAATATTAGGGTTCAACCAAACACCCTAATAATGGGCAATTTCAACTACCCCACCATTAACTGGGAAAACTACTCATGTACCAACTCCTTCTCTCAACGCTTTCTGGAATTCATAAACTCCAATGCCCTGGATCAACTTATCCACACCCCCACCAGGGGCAACAATATCCTAGATCTAGTCATTACCAATATGAGTGACCGGTGTTCCACACCTGAAGTCAACGCCTCATTGGTCCGATCCGACCATAAGCAAATGACCCTAGATATCCACATCCTGCCTCCACCCCACCCCCCCAATTAAGGAAACCATGGTAAAAAATTTCTCCAAAGCCAACTTCATGCTTCTTAAGACAGAAGTGGTGAACTTCATGACACCCATGCAGATGGACAATACAGTTATGACTACTGAATCCTACACAATTGCACTTTATAAACACTTACATGAGTGCATGGATCGTGCTATCCCAAACAGAACCAAGACTCTATCCTCCAAAAAAAGGAAGCCAATCTGGTGGCCCCTGCCATAAACAAACTGTACAACAGAAGGAAGAAACTCTTGCAAAAGAGAGTAAAATCCCACGAGTGGAGGAGCTCCCTGGTCAGCCTCAGTAAGAAGCTGCGATCCCTGATAAAATCCTCCAAAACTAGTTACGAAAACAAAATCGCCACTGATTCTAAAGACAACCACAAAGCATTCTATAGTTATGTCAAGAATCTCAATGGCAACACTCAGATCTGCTCTAAGTTACAGCACAATGGCACTAACTATACAGACCAAACTGATATTGCCAACATCCTGGCAGATAGGTTCAGTGCTAACTTTACCCCCTCACCCCCACCCCCTAAAGAGCCCATCTCTATATCGGAAGAATGCAAAGTTCCTATAACCACAGCTGCACAGGTAAAAACCACACTCTCCAAAGCCAAGAACACAGCATCCATGGGACCAGACAACATTCCAGGCTGTGTTCTACATGAACTACAGAACGAACTGGCACCCCACCTAAGTACCATGTTCAATCATAGCCTCACCTCAGGCTTTGTGCCTGCTGAATGGAGCACAGCAACGGTTATCCCACTCCACAAGGGGGGGCGCCACCACGGACCCCGGGAACTACCGCCCCATTAGCCTGATGAGCCTGGTCTGCAAGGCCATGGAACGTATCATCATGGAACTTATAAACAAAAACATTGGTAATCTCCAAACTCTGGATCCCACCCAGTTCAGGTTTGTAAAAGGCAGATCATGTCTCCTAAACCTGACAGACTTCTTTGAAGCAGTCACCAAAGCTGTAGAAAAGGGTAAGGTGGTTCACACAGCCTATCTAGATCTTGCCAAGGCTTTCGACACCATCCCCCATTCTGGAATTATAGATAAACTCACTAAACTAGGTATAAATCCCTATGTCACAAGATGGGTTGCCAACTAGCTCACTGACAGAACCCACACTGTGAAAGTAGCAGACTCCAAATCCGACTTCAGACCAGTGACAAGTGGAGTACCACAGGGTTCAGTCCTGGGTCCTCTCCTGTTTGGTATCTACTTCTCTGAAGTACAGGTGAACACAGAAGGTCTTTGGCTAACGAAGTTCGCAAATGACTGCAAACTAGGAACCATAATCAAAACTCCTAACGATGTGGACATCCTACAAAAGGGCCTCACTGAGACAGATGCCTGGTGTCAAAGCCATGGCCTCAAGCTCAATGCCAAAAAGTGCATTGTAATCCCCTTTGGTAAAAACTCTGTACCCATGAACTACAACATAGGCGGTAGTATACTTAACACCAAAAGTGTGATAAGAGACCTTGGGACACAGGTGGACAGTAGTCTCTCCTTTGATAATCACATCGCCACAGTAGTCAGAAAATCCATCTACGTGGCACACCTCATGACAAAAGGTTTCTCATCCAGAAAAAAAGAGGTCATTGTTCCCCTCTACTCATCACTCATTAGACCCATTATAGAGTACAACGCCCCTTTTGGTATGTACCTCACAAGACAGCTACAACAACTGGAAAGGCCGCAGAAATACCTCACAAAGAGGATTACTGGCCTCAAACAGATGCCCTATGCTGGCCGTCTCAAAAAACTCCAGCTTTACTCCGTCGCGTATCGCCTACTCGGAGGTGATCTCTGCCTAACATACAAAGCTATGTCAAACCCAGAGCTGTTGGACATGCTCCACTTAAAGAAATCCCAATCCCTCCGAGCTACACACTCTAGGGACCTAAACCTTGTCACCACAATAAACAGAACATGCTGGAGTGATAGGTTCCTGTCCAGAGACTTCCCATACTCTGGAATAAACCACCTATCTATATCAACAAAGCTCCTCATTAGCACTCTTCAAGAAAAATCTTGATGATTGGATGGGAAATAAGAAATTCACCCAGGGGATCACCTCTGTGGCTCTGCTCGACAGTGGCACAGGAAAATAATTTTCTTGGGTGGCAAAAGTCAGGGTACCTTTTTGGCTGGGCTTGTATAGGCCCTAGGGCCGACAGCCTAGTACCTACCTATGAACCTAAGTACAGAAACACCTGGGAATCCCAAACGCCTCAGGTGAGCAGTGACCACTGCTATATATTTGGTGATCACTCTGGGAGCTGTAGTGAGACCAAAGGGCAGGGCTCGAAACCGGTAATAATTGGTTCCCAGCTGGAAGCACAGATGATCCCTGCATGGTCTGGGCATTTTTATATGGTAGTATGCATCCTGGAGATCTATCGAGCACATCCAATTGTCTTTCCCTACGAAGGGAAGTATCGACTGAAGTGTGACCATCTGGAACTTCTCTTTCTTGACAGATCTGTTTAGTCTGCTGAGGTCCAAAATAGGTCTCCAGTCCCCTGTCTTTTTTGGAACTAAAAAGACTCTTGAGTAAGTTCAGGATCTTGTCTGGTCTGCTGGGACTGGTTGGATGACTCTTTTTCTTAGCAACATTTGGACCTCTACTGTTGCTTGCTCCTTGTAACTGGGTGGAACATCTGGGATTTTTGTTGTCAATGGAGGGGGGATGGCGAAGGGAATGAAATATCTTCTAGAAACTATACTTTGTACCCAAGTTGTCATTTGTTATTTTGAGACAGGCGTCTAGATACAAAGATAAGCGACCTCCTACTGCCTCCAGAGTAGGATAGTCGGGCCTCCTTTCAGGAGCACTGGTAGGGCTTCCCAAAGAACTGCTCTCTGTCACCCTGGTTTTGTGGACCCCCTCTGCTGCGAGGGTGGTGTCTTCCATTATTACCCCCTCCTCTGCCCCTGGAAGGAGGTTCACCACGTATGGCCAGAAAGGCTCCTTGGTCTATTCGGAGCCACATCTTTCCTCCCTTTTGACCCTTGGGGTAGGGTCTAGTAGGGGTGGAAAAACAGACTCTGAAGACAGACAGAGTCTTTCCTTCCTGGTCAAAGTTTCCTTAACTTTGGGCCCGAAAAGGGTCGAGCCATCAAAAGGGGTGTTGACAAAGGATGATTTAAAGGGCTACACAAAGGAACATAAGCGCATCCAGGAGTGTCTCCTGAGAGTAATTCATGTACCTGCTGCCCTACTCGTTCCATCAGCTGCATAAGAGATGAGATGCATGGATGAGTTCACAATGGAATTAAGGGTAGCAAGCTGGGAGGCAACTTTGTCTGAAGCTCGTGCAGCTACCGTACCCTAAAGAGCATCTCCAAGCTCTTTTAGGAGGTCTCTTCAGTCTTGTGAAATATGTAAGATAGTTCAGTGAACGCATGGCAAAAGTCACTGAACTGTACATGTGCTTCCCGTATCTATCCATGATGCTAGAGTCTCTGTTAGGAGGATGGATAGAGGAAGAAGTTTCTGACATCTCCTTTTTGGTGGCTGCCGCCATCACCATGACATCAACTGGCACTCCCTTAGTGAGAAAAGATTTATCCTGAGGGGCAGAAATAAATTTATTGGGCCTCCAAGGGACAGGCTCCATGGCATCAGGAGACTCCCACATCCTTCGTGAGACCAGCTCCATGAGCTCATCAAAGGGCAGAGACACCCAAGAGGTGGAGGGTTGAGACCCAAAAGTCTTCAGGAGAACCGACTCATCTTCAGTAGGGTTGGTGCGCTTCCAGCCACCCCTCTGCTTAAGGATTTCTAATATATATATATATATATATATATATATATATATATATATATATATATATATGCAAATTCTCTTCCTGGGAACCTCATCAGTGGGAACTTCTGGTAAGGTCTCTGAAGAGCAGGGGCCACCCAGTGGGGCTTCCTGAGGATCAGGGTCTATACACTTCAAAGGGATCTGTGAGGCAGACATGGATACAGGAGCTTTTGGGGAGGAGGTAGATGGTCCTAAAGTTGTGGATGCCCTGGGGGACATTACTCTCCTCATGGCTTCAAAGGCACCTCTGCTCCGATGAGAAGGAACAGCTGGATTTGAAGAAACAACCGATCCTCTCGGCACCAGAACACTGGGCTCTGAACCAGAGGTAAGAGCTGAACTCATCCAAGCCGAGGCCCCGAGAGGCAAAGTCTGTACTAACAGGTCAGTCCAACTATCCTCCCTGGACCCGACCGGAGAGTGTCGACTCCTAGACTCCTTGATGGGTACCAAGGAAGTCTGAGTAAATGGAACCGATGGCACTGGAGCAGGCATCGGCTCCGAAGGTTCCACAATCATGAGGTCCAACTCCTCCAGCTCCGATGGACCTGTATGGCTCAGAGGAGGAAAAGAAGTCAATGGCATAACAGTTTTCGGTTCCAAAACCACTTGGGTCAGAGCCGATAAAAATTTAGCAAACGCCGGTGCCTGTAGCAGCTTCTGCACCACATGATCCACATCCAAATCAGACAGGCTAATTGAGGACCGAGATGATTGCATGGAGGGTGGTACTGACTGGAGAATAGGAGATTTTAGTACTTAGGAGACAGGTTCCAGGACTGGGGATCAGCTCCAAAAAGACAGGATGCTCGGCTCCAAAGGCTGTGGAGCAGACATCGACGGTTTCTTGGATTTTGACAAATTAGATGAAAAAGCCTTAGAAGACTTGGGAGGACTGGCTAGATATATCCTGGTCGCTCAAAGCTTCCTGAAAAGAAGATTTTAGAAGTCCTCTTTCAATGAGTTTTCTTTTCTTTTCATGTAAAATTCTGCTAGAAAAGGAATGGCAAATGGAGCAGCTCTCTTGCAAGTGCAAGGCTCCGAGACAATAAACACAATTTACGTGACTATCTGTCACTAACATCTTTTGCCCTCACTTTGGGCATTTTTTTAAACCCAGACTTGGGATATTTGTCTTTTTCTTGGTCAGCCATGTTAAATCCTACAGTACCAAACATGTTTATTTATTATTTATTTATTTATTATTTGTTGAACGGGAAAGTCTGACTAGGTCCACAGAGCCTGTTTTCAGTGGAGGCCCGGGGAGAGATGCTCCAGATGCATGTCTTTAGAATGTGGGAGGAAACCGGAGTACCCGGAAGAAACCCACGTGAACGCAGGGAGAACATGCAAACTCCACACAGAAGGTACCCCAGCCAAGAATCGAACCAGAGAACCTCTGACTGTGAGGTGACAACATTAACCGCTGCACCACTGCACCGCCCAATCTAACTGTACAACAACAGACTGTAGTATCAAAGAAGAAAGCACACACACACACACACACACACACACACACACACACACACACACACACACACACACACACACACACACACACAAACGTTAGCAATCTTAAATTACAGTAATTAGCCCTTAAAAAAAAAAACAAATGGGCTGTATATGAATAAATGTAATTTAACTATAACTATCTAAATACACTAACACACCATGTGTAATGTTTATAGAATCTTATTAAACACTACAAAGCTATATAAAACTATGCTAATATTTTTATAAAGGCACACCAAAGAAAGGAAAGGGAATACTAAAGGCCTTTAAAAAAATGAAGGCCAAAGGGAGGAAAAGAACTATCTAATACTAAGCTATTAAATATCTAAAGTTATAACTATCAATAACTATCACTAACGATTAATATGCAAGACAAAATTTAGAAATATTTTTAGACAAAAAGCTATACTGGCCCAAGATGTGCTAGGAAACCTCCAATCTATTGCAGTGGCAAACTAGAGCTGTGGTAACTCAAGGTGCATCATGGGATATGGACTTGGCCTAGAGCTGTCTGAAGACCTCGAGCTTTGTAGTAGGCCGACTCGGAGCCAAGGATTGGCTCTGAACCCATATGTAAGAATGAACGGGGAAATAGAACAACTTCACATTGGTTATTCTCCTACAGGATACCTTTTAACAAATGTGTTCCTACAAATACCTAAACACAGCTTGATTTTTACAGTCTATTTATACTTTTCTTGGATCCTGTTTTTCTTCTTGGTATTTCTTTTTGGACTCTGTACAGAACCATCTGTTAGGAAATACTTCTGCTGATGCCTGTGGGAAAACATGTAATATTTTACTTTTCAGACTTGTTTTTTAAGGAAATGTCTTGTGGGAAAGCACTTACAAATTGTTTTTATGCCGATCATGCCCATTCATCTGTAAGAAAGTAAGTCAAACTTTTTTGCTGATATGGTGAGAAAAATAGAAGTTATGTTCTTACCATAACGTTCCATGTTAGTTGTCTTCTTCTCGCCTTCTTCTTGCTGGATGGGTTCGGAGCCGACCTCGGCTCCGACTCGGCCACTCTAAAAGCTCGAGAGTTGGTTCCACCGGCTCGAGGCTCCCCTTATATCCCACAATGCTAGGCGAGAGTTACCTCAGATCTCGTTTGTAAGCTAACCCCAGCTTATACTAGTTACAGAATAACTCTAAACAGAGTCCACCTCTAACAACAGGGAAAAAGAAGGGTGACCTACATCCTGATTCAGGAGATATGCAAGCAGCATATGTCTAAGAAAGAGGTGGTAGAAAGAGGGGTCACAATCACAACTCCTCTAGGTCTGTCCAGGCCAGGGGGAAGGAGGGTGGGACGCAAGAAGAAGGCGAGAAGAAGACAACTAACATGGAACGTTATGGTAAGAACATAACTTCTATATGTTAAGTTGTCTATCTTGCCTTCATTCTTGCTGGATGGGACCGCGTCCCTAGCACCTTGTCCCGGGTGGCCTAACGGAACAGACTCCTGAGAACAGTGGACCCAAAGTTAGCTCTATGCCTAGAAGCTAAATCCAACTTATAATGAGAAATGAAAGTGTGAGGAGTAGCCCAAGTAGCCGCTGCACAAATGGTGTCAAT
This sequence comes from Protopterus annectens, assembly GCF_019279795.1. NCBI lineage: Eukaryota > Metazoa > Chordata > Ceratodontiformes > Protopteridae > Protopterus > Protopterus annectens. The sequence continues at coordinate 1,988,351,627 of NC_056726.1, read as the reverse complement.
AGGCAGTCTGTCTTGGAAGGCTAAGGAAGTAGCCAAAGCTCTTGTAGAATGGGCCTTAGGTTTATTAGGCAGCTTTTGGTGTCTAATCTCATAAACAAGGGTAATCAGAGATGTAAGCCATCCAGATAATGATACCTTTGAAACTGAAAGTCCCTTTCTGCCTTCTGCATAGGAGACAAACAGTTGGTCAGATTTTCTGAATTGTTTTGTTCTATCCAAATAGTACCTCAACTGACGATGACCATCTAGCCAGTGTAATTTTTGTTCAGACCTATTGGAATATTCTGGAAAAAAGACAGGGAGGTCAATGCTTTGATTTAGATTTGACGTCGAGACTACCTTAGGTAAAAAGGACGGGTTGGTTCGTAAGGATACCCTGTCCTTATGGAACAATAGATAAGGAGGTCGACAGCTGAGTGCATGAAGTTCTGAGACTCTTCTAGCTGAAGTAATAGCTACCAGAAAGAGAGTCTTCCATGATAGCAATTTTAAAGAACAGGATGCTGCAGGTTCGAAAGGGGGTAGAAGTAAGAACTAAATTTAAGTCCCAAGGAGAAGGAGGATTTCTTATAGGAGGTCTGAGAAGAAAAACTCCTTTCAAAAAGGCTTTGCAAAGCTTGTGGGACATTAAGGCAGACTCAGAAATACCCACATGAAAGTTAGAGATAGCTGCCAATTGAACTTTAAGAGTAGAAGGGGATGAACCTGCATGGAAGAGTTCAGCTAGAAAATCAAGGACTATTTGGATGGAAGCAGTGAAAGGATCTATGTCCCTTCCTTGAGCCCAAAATGTGAAACGTTTCCACTTACTCAAGTAAATCTTCCTAGTGGAAGATTTATGGGAAGCTATCAAAATATCTCGAACAGAGTGAGATAATTGAGGAAGCCTGGCTAAGGTTGGAACTGGAGGAACCAAGCAGTGAGGTTCAGAGAGGGGAGGGAGCGATGTAACTGACCCGATTGATGGATCAAAAGATCTGGAACTAGGTCCAGATGCCAAGGTCGCTCAGTAGAAATTGATGTAGAAAGGGGAACCACACCTGTCGAGGCCAGTAAGGAGCAATGAGGATCAACGAGGCCTTCTGAGCGATAGCTTTCTGTATCACTTGAGAGATTAGTGGGAAGGGAGGAAATGCATACAGAAGTCCCCGGGGCCAAACTTGGACTAGAGCGTCCCTGCTGGGTTGGCCTGGTAAAGGGAATAGGGTGAAATAATGTCTGCACTTGCTGTTTTGGGGAGTAGCAAAAAGATCGCAGCAAGGCTGACCCCACTTGAGAAAAATCTCTCTCACAACAGAGTCTTTCAGAGACCACTCGTGAGGCATGAGGATAGCTCTGCTCAATTTGTCCGCTATTTGATTGGACTTCCTGGGGATGTGCGTTGCTATCAGAAAACGCTGAGAAGAAATCGCCCATTGCCACAATCTGAGTGCTTCTCGACACAGGGGGTAGGACCTGGTTCCGCCTTGTTTGTTGATGTACCACACTACAGACATATTGTCTGTCTGGATTGCAATCGTTCCCAAGGGGAGAGAGTCTTGAAGGGCTTGCAACGCTAAAAGCACTGCTCTCATCTCCAGAACATTTATGTGCAAGTGGCATTCGTCTGGTTGCCATGTGCCCTGGACCGTCCTGCCCTGATAATGCCCCCCCCACCCGATCAGGGAGGCGTCCGTTGTCAGAGTAGCAACCGGAGGGAGGAACAAAGGGTCTTCCCAACCAGAGCTGAGGGGAAGACATCCACCACATGAGATGATTTCTGCACGCCTGCGTGATCATAATGGTGTGGGACATTGGAAGTTGCTGGTATGACCATTGTGTAAAGAGCATCCATTGAAGGATTCGCATGTGGAATCTGGCTAATGGAAGCAGAGGTATGGCAGCCGCCATAATTCCCAACACTTTCAGAACTAACCTGGCTTTGATTCTGTTGTTGTTGAAAAGGAATGAGACCAGTCTGTGTATGTCTGTTATTCTCTGATCTGTTAGCCTCGCAGACATGTCTACTGTGTCTTGATTTGCGCCTATGTAGGTAATAGTACGACAAGGCGACAAAACAGACTTTTCGCAATTTATTGAAATGCCTAACTTTTGACAAATGCGAAAAGTGTAATCCCTGGCCATCAGAAGGAGATGCTTGGTGGGAGCTGTGAGGAGCCAGTCGTCCAAATATGGAAACACCTGGAATCCTTGTCGTCTCAGGTGAGAAGCTACCACTGCCATGCATTTGGTAAACACCCGGGGGGCAGTGGTGAGACCAAAGGGCAGGGCCCTGAATTGAAAATGACTGGTTCCCAGCCTGAAGCGAAGGAATCTTCTGGAGCGTCTGTTAATTTTTATGTGATAGTACGCATCCTGAAGGTCTATAGAGCACATCCAGTTTCCTTTTCCCAATAGGGGAAGGATGGACTGCAGCGTGACCATCCGAAATCTTGTTTTCTTGACTGATCTGTTCAAGATACTGAGATCCAAAATTGGTCTCCAGTCCCCTGTTTTCTTTGGAACTAAAAAGAACCTTGAGTAGATTCCGGATCCTTGCTGGTCTGCTGGAACTGGCTGAATTGCTCTTTTTGCAAGCAGTTTTGAAATTTCCAAACCGCTAGATCCCTTTGTGCGGTGGAACATCTGGAAGGGATTTTTGATTGTTTGGAATGCGAAGAAAGGGGATAGAATAGCCTTCGAAATGACGGACTGTACCCATTTGTCTTGAGTCAGGGATAGCCAGGCTTTTGGGTACAGTGACAACCTTCCCGACTGCCTCCGAAGGTGGGCAGCCGGGCAACACCTCAGGGATGCTGAAAGGGCTTATCAGAGAAGGCTTCTCGATTGCCCTGGTTCTCGGAGCCCCCTGCCTCGAGGCGGCGTCTACCATTGTTATTCCCGCCTCTGCCTCTGGCGGGTAACGACTTTGTCGTCAGGCGAAGTCCCTTGATTTTGTTTACGGAACCACATTTTCCCACTTTTCTGGCCTTTGGGGTAAGGCCTAGAAGGAGTAGAAAAACGGACTCCGACGGCAGAAAGAGTCTTGCCATCAGTCTCGCACCTAGTCAAGGTTTCTTTCACTTGAGGACCAAAGAGAGATGATCCATCAAACGGGGAGTTAGTGAAAGACGTCTTGAAGGGGTCCGCAAAATTGCATAGCCGCATCCAGGCATACCTACGTAAGGCCACACCTGTCCCTGCGGACCTACTCGCTCCATCAGCCGCATAAGAAAGGAGGCGCATGGAGGAGTTGGCTATGGAGTTAAGGGTAGCCAGCTGAGTGTTCATTTTATCTTGAAACCCCGCAGCTGTAGGATCCTTCAACATGTCACTCGCTTCTTTAATCAAGTCCCTTTGAAGACGAGTGAAATGGCACAGGTAGTTCAGCGAACGCATAGTAAATGTCGCTGACGAAAACATCCGCTTCCGTACCTGTCCATGGACCTAGATTCCTTGTTAGGTGGATGGACAGGTACTGAAGGATCAGCTAGTTCCTTCTTAGTGGCAGCAGCTACCACCATAGCATCCACAGAAACTCTTTATGTCAAGAACTGCTTGTCTGCTGGTGCCGTTATGAATTTGGAGGGTCTCCTGGGAGTGGGGTCCACTGAATCAGGAGCCGTCCATGCCTTTTTAGCAACCACCTGCATGAGGGGGTCAAAATACCCAGGAGGTGGAAGGGCGAGAGCCAAACGCCTCAAGATATACAGATTCATCCTCCGAAGGGTTAAGGGCTGGCCAATGTCCCCTCTGCTTCAGGATCTCTAGAATGTCTGCAAAAGAGACATCTTCAAAAGGGGAACGGGGGGGAACCCTCGGAATCATCTAAATCTGTATCAGATGTGATTGACTCAGGTGAGTCAATGTGTTTCCTCTTACACTTCCTCTTCCGAGGGGCTCTTCTGCCAAGTCAGGAGAGGCCTCGGAAGAGGATGAGATCCCACAGGGGTTCCTGAGGAGCTGGCTCTCTGCGGTCCGGGATGAGGGAGTGAGTCGACTTGACCTGAGGCACCGTAGAGGGAGGGGCGGACGGCGCCGACTGTGGGGTAGAGCCAGGCTCTAACACACTCCGCATGACCTCGAAAGCACCCCTGTCAGGCAAAGCCAGAGGTCCCCGCTCCGAGAAGCTGAGAACCCCCCTCGGCACCGACAGTGATGGCTCCGAGGCCGATGTCGGAGCCGAACTCACCAGCGCCGAATCTCCGAGAGGAGGAGCGGGGTCGGACAAGGGTCCGATGCCACTCACCCCCTCGGAGCCGACGAGGGAAGTCCGGCGCCGAGATTCTTCCAAGGAAGAAATCGGAGCCGACGACGGAGCCGAAGACAATTGTATCGGCTCCGACGCTATCACAGTCTCGGTTCCGACACGACCCGGCTCCGAGCTCAAGAGAGTCGAAGGAGGAATATATTGTTGGACAGGGGCAGGCATCGACTGATGAGTCGGGCTCTGAAGCATCTGGGCCAGTGCCTCGGACTTAAGAAGTCGACTCACTACCCTCTGAAGGTCATGATCCGACAACCTCGATGACCTAGAGGAGTGAGATCTTTGGCTCCGTTCAGACAGCAGGGGAGATCCTGGAGCCGAATGAACGGAGCCAAGGGATGGTGACCTGGACCTCTTCCTAGTTGTCGGCTCCGAAGGTCTGGTCGGAGCCGACACGGAAATTTCTAATACCTCGGCTCCAGCCGGAGCCGAGGGAACCACAGAAACTGTGGACTGAGACTCATCGGCTCCAGCCGGAGCCGATGTAGGCAGAGGTTTAGAAGCCTTAGGTCTCGGCTCAGTTGTCGGAGCCGAAGACCTAGATGCCTTGGAGGGCTTCCCTGAAGACACAGTTAGGGAATCCTCTGGCTTGAGTAAGCCTCTTAAAATTAACTTATTTTTTCTTTCCTGCAGGACCCTGGGGCTGAAGCCATGGCAAACAGCACAGGAGTCCTGCAGGTGCAAAGGTCCCAGGCAGTAGACACAAGAAGTGTGAGCGTCTGTCAGAGACATTTTCTGACAGCACGCATCACACTTCTTGAATCCGGAGACCTTTGCTTCTTTAGACATCTCAAAGGTGTAATCACACACACAGTCACAAACACACTGATTACACCCTGTCTAGTTTAACTTAACATAAAACAACTATCTAGGTTTTAATTTAAGAAAAAAAATAACACACACACACTCCACTAGGGAAAGAAAAAGGCCTGTAGGCCCAGGAAAGAACTTAAAGTTCTTGTGGGGAAAAAACAGGAATTTTTAAGAAGGGGATAAGAATTCCTCTAAACTAAGGGAAATAAGTATAAATATTAAAATTAAAGGGGTTTTAATACACTAACTTTACAAGAAAGTCACTTACCAAGAACCGGTAGAAAACCAACACCTCGATCGCTGTAGCGGCAAACGAGATCTGAGGTAACTCTCGCCTAGCATTGTGGGATATAAGGGGAGCCTCGAGCCGGTGGAACCAACTCTCGAGCTTTTAGAGTGGCCGAGTCGGAGCCGAGGTCGGCTCCGAACCCATCCAGCAAGAATGAAGGCAAGATAGACAACTTAACATCATGTTTTTAAGGAAACATCTTGTAAGAAAGAATGTACTGTCAATTTTGTAGAAACATGTCCATTAACATAAGTCAGTAAGAAAGCATTTGTCAGACTGTTCTGCTGACATGAGAAAAGCATGTAATACTTGCTTTCCAGAATTGCTTTTTAGGCTTTTTGCTGACACTGTGAGGAAGCGTCTGTTAACAGATGTTCTTTCTTCAAAACACATACATAGTATGGATGCCCATTTTACAATGCTAAACTCTATACCTACATTCAAGCAAACTTTTTATTTTATGTTTTTATGTTTCAGCGTATTTACAGCAGATTTGATTATAATCTTTTATTCATTGTTCAGCACACTCTAACAACTGTGACTCCTAGATGGATGCACAACTGGAGCAAATAATCACCTGCCTGTAGAAGTCAATGCCTGGTTGCAGCAGTTAGGAACCAGACATCTAGATTTGGTAACACTCGAAATCCCAGCAGTCTCAAGTGAGCTGCTACTAATGCCATGCATTTGGTGAATACCCTTGGGGCTGTGGTAAGACCAAAAAGCAGTGCTCTGAACTGGTAATGACTGGCTCCCAGCTGGAAGTGCACGTATCTTCTGGAATGTCTGTTCATTTTGATGTGATAGTACCCATCCTGAAAATCTGCTGAGCACATCCATTTATCCTTTTGCAGCACAGGCAAAATGGACTGAACCGTCACCATCTGAAACTTTGAATATTGTATGAACTCATTTACTTTGCTGAGATTCAGAATTGGTCTCAGGTCCCCTGTCTTTTTTGGCACCAAGAAAAATCTTAAATAAGTTCTGGATCCTCTCTGGTCTGGAAAGACCTCTTAGATGACTTTTTTTCTAGCAGCTTTTTTATTTCTAAAGTCGGTGCTTCACTTTGATTGGGTGGAACATTGGGGATCCTTTTCACATTGGTCGTGGGGTTTAGGGAAAATGGTATAGTATAACCTCTGGATATGATTCTCTGTACCCAAGAATCTTTCATTATAGATAGCCAGGCTCTCCTGTCCGGAGACAACCATTACCTACTGTCTCCTGAAGGAAACAGTCGGACCTCCTTTCAGGAACACTGATAGGGCTTGTCTGAGAAGGAATCCCTGAACCACTGGTTCTGTGGGCCACCTCTGCTGTGAGGACAGCATCTTCCATTTGAATTCCCCCCATTCTTTTGGCGAAACTATCTCCACTTGAATCTTGAAAAGGACCCTGGGATTTTTAAAACCACAATTTTCTACCTCCTCATTTATTCCTTGAGAAAAGTCTTTACGGAATTGAAAAATGTATGCCCTCAGCAGACAGGGTGTTTCCCTCTTGCTTTCATCTGGAGAGTGTGTCCTTTACTTTGGGGCCAAACAAGGAAGATCAATCAAAACCTGCACTGATGAACAAAGACTTAAAGGGCTCCGCATAATCACATAGTTGCATCCAAGCATGTCTCCTAATGGCTATGCCTGAACCCGCCACCCATGAGGTACCTTCCGCTGCATGATCAACCTCACTGATGCATTAGAAATAGACTGGAGGGTGGCCATTTGTGAAGATATTCTATTTTCATCTTTGGCAGACATGGACCCAGAATGAGATTTGGCAAGCTCCTTTGTCAGATCTCTTTGTAACCTTGTAAAATATGCCAGATAATTTAGCAACCAGCAGACAAACACTGCTGAAGCATTCACATGTTTACTAAATTTGTCCGAAGTCCTGGACTCTCTGTTAGGGGAGTGGGCAGAGGAACTATGTTCTGCTAATTTTTTCCTAGTGGCTGCTGCTACAACCACGGCATCAACTGGGACTCCCTTGCTCCAGAGTGCCCAGTCCTCACAGTGGGCTAGAATTCTGTCTGATCTTTTTGGTATCAGCTCTACAGTATCCAGCTCCTTCTATGTCCAGCAAGAAACAAGCTCTATCAGTTCTTTGGCCAGAGGGGGGTCACACAAGATGTAGGCAGGCCAGGTGCAAAAGTCTCCAGGAACACCAGTTCCTCCTGGGATGGGGTATCACAGGACCTTTTTGTTTCAGAAGTTCTAGGATATCTCCAAAGGAGATGTTTTAAGGTGGAGATCTGGGTGATCCCCTCCACCTCATCAAAATCAGTGTCCTCCATAAAAGATTCCTGAGGGCAATCTAGGTGTCTCCTCTTACATGTTCTCTTCCAAGGAGTTTCCTCAGTGGGGTGTTCCGGGTAAGTATCAAAAAAGATGATGATGTCCTGACAGAGCAATGGGAGACTAGTCCAGGCTGGCTGTCCCAGTGGAATGGATGGACAAGGCTCAGTGCAGAGAACAGGAGGAGACAAAGTTGTCTAATCTGAGGGGGGCAGGGATGTCCCTTCTCTAGTCAAAGAGAAAGCCCTCTCCACAACCTGAAAGACAGGACACCTAGGAGATGCAGAAGTCGACAGCAAAGGGGACGGAAGTTCCTGAACTATCGGCTCCTGTAACTACACAAGCACTCGACCTGAGAAGGGAGTCAGACCCAAGCTGTCCAGTGCAGAAGCCCTGAGAGGAAGAGCCAACTCCAACCCCCCCCCCAACCTGGTGCCGACGCTTTGGCTCGGAGAGTCTTCTGGCTCCAAAAGGCTGAACCTGACTTCCCCTTGTCAGGTTTTTTGGTAGGGGGTTGAGCCCCAGCAGCTAAAAAAAGTAGAGAAAGAAGGAATGAGACCTCTCAGGACTAACTTATTTCTCCTGTCAGTTAAGGCTCTGGAGTTAAATCCAGAGCAGAGAGAACAATCTGCATCCAAGTGTGCGAATCCCAAACAATAAATGCATTCCCTGTGGGCTTCTGAGCTGGAAAGTTTATGCCCACAGGTAAAGCACTTTTTAAAACTCGCTGGCTAGTCAGCCATTGTTATCAAAAAAGACAATTACCTGAAAACACTAAGGACAGATAAACTTTTGTTTTTGGTAAAGTTGAATGGAAAAAGGTGGAAGAAATTAGAAAAAGAATGGAACTACCAACAATGGTAGAACATAAGTACTCTGAGTAATCACAAAGGAAAGGAGTGCCAACAATTGTACTTTAAAAAGGTAATGAGAAATGACAGCAAAACAAAAGTGTTCAGAAACTGAATAAAAAGGATTAAGGGTGGGAGGTAGGAGAATTAGAAAAATATAAGTATAAAATTTAAGACAGTAACTCATGAAAAAGGCTAAATGTAACTCCCAGGCTCAAGAGGCTAAATGTAACTCCCAAGCTCAAGAGCAATACGATCCATGTCTGAAACTGAATGGCAGCAAATGAGATCTGAAGTATGTTAGGTTAGTGGGGCATTATGGTTAAAGGGAGGAGTTGGAACGTTTTGGATACGATTATCTGGTAGAAGCAGCCAAGTCAATCTCAGATTTGAATGCATCAGCTGAGGGACGATTGAATAGGACAACAGCTCAATAATTACAAAACAAGACCATACCAGTAACTGCTCCATATGGGAGATCTCAAAGAAGAATTGAAAATGGCTATCTGGAATCAGAGTAAGTGAGAGAGAGAGAGAGAGAGAGACAAAGAGAAAGACAGACATACCTCAAGGGATAGAGAGAGAGACAGAAAAACACCATTAACAAATAAAGACTAAGCACAAAAAGTCATCCTACACCTGAAAAATGAAAATGTCCAGCACTAGATCACTGTTGTAGTAGCCTAAGCTATTTGGGTCCTACCACCCACTGACAGTCTAGCTTTCAAAATTAAAAGGCATCTTCCACACTCTCTCTCTCTGGAGTTTGATGGGAGCTCCATACAAAAGAACAGTTAGAGCTCAAAAATAAAGATTTCTTGCTGCTGAAGTGTACTCCTTCAGTGGGCTCCTTGGAACTGTCAGTCCACTAGCAGTCCTTCATGGCTGGTCAGATAACTCTCCTGTTGGGTGAAAACTTTCAACTATTTTAATTTTCCTCAGGAAAACCTTTTTTTTTCTGAGCAAAACATCATGTTTACTAGGAAAATGTTTTTGGACAGTATTTGCATTTCTAGGGGAGTTTTGGGTCTTAATGCTTAAGTGAACCTTTTATGTAAAATTTTCTGTTTTTTGACTAATTTGTCCCTACAGGTTTTGGTAGGATTGTGTGTGAGAGCCAGGATAATGCACTTCTGGGAGGCTGTAAATGGTTTACTAACAACAGAAAAACTTGTTCTCGATCTTACCTTTTACCGACTCATTCAGACTCTGCTATCTGTCTTTGAAGCATCATTCTCAGCTTAACCTATGGAGCAACTACTGGTCTTTGGAGGTTGTTCTCCCTTTCCCTGTCTGCAAGAAGAAAATAGTTGTCATAGAATATTTGATTATCAGACTGTTTCCTGTTGTGCCTCAGCTACTGGTGTGTGACTCTGCCTCTCTTGGTTCGTCAGATCACTCTTCTTTTTTTCCCCTGGTCACTTTGGTGTTACACCTACAGTCAACAAGGACTGAGACATAGTTACTTCCTCTGTGGCTGTAGAGATGCCCTTGGCAAGTAAGGCAGAACCACTCCTATCAATCTCAGGGATAGGGGCAGGGGAAGGTCCTTCACTTATATGGGATAGAAATCATGAGCCTAGGATGAGTATGTCTATTTTGGGTCGGTCATTTTTCAAACAGTTTATCAGAAAAGTGAATATACTGAGGAAAGCTTGCCTTCTCCTGTTTCTGTTTCTATGGATGTGGAAGATATGGTGGTATGCACTAGGTAGCCTATCTACCACAAGAGGAGTGGCTTTTGGCCCATAAATTGTATTTTATTGGCCATTTGGGCAGTTTTTCCATCTCTTTCAACTTTCTGGTTAAAAAGCTCGCATTTGCGCTTGTTTCCCGCCTTTCCTGTAACTAGTCTAGTCCAGATACAGATTTGCTGTATCCAGGACTGTTGGTAAGTTTCCGAGTCCCCCCAAGCCCTTCTATGTTGGAGGAAAGCCTTCTAGCTTATCAGTGAAAGTAGTAAGCATAGGTAGCCTATCTACTACAAGAGGAGTGGCTTCTGGCCCAGAAACTGTAGTTATTGGCCGTTTGGGCACTTTTACCATCTCTTTCAACTTTCTGGTTTAAAAGCCTGCATTTGCACTTTTTCCCCGGCTTTCCTGTAACTAGTCTAGTCCAGGTACAGATTTGCTGTATCCAGGACTGTTTGTAAGCGGCTGAGCCCCTCAAGCCTTTCTGTGTTGGAGGGAAGTTTTCTAGCTTATCAGTGGGATTGGTAAGTACTAGGTAGCCTATCTACCAGAAGAGGAGTGTTTTTTGGCCAAGAAATTGTAGTTTATTGACCACTTGGGCAGTTTTCCCATCTCTTTCTACTCAGTTTATTGACTATATAGGCAGTTTTCCATCTCTTTCTACTCTCCGGTTTAAAAGCCCACATTTGTGGTTGTTTCCCACCTTTCTTATAATTAGTCTAGTCTAGATACATATTTGCTATATCCAGGACTCTTGGTAAGTTTCTTTGCCCCCCCCCCCAAGCCTTTCTGTGTTGGAGGAAAGCCTTCTAGCTTATCAGTGAGAGTGGTAAGCACTAGGTAGCCTATCTACCACAAGAGGAGTGGTTTCTGGCCCAGAAATTGTAGTTTATTGGCCGTTTGGGCAGTTTTTCCATCTCTTTCATCTTTCTGGTTTAAAAGCCTGCATCTGCGCTTGTTCCCTGCCTTTCCTGTAACTAGTCTAGTCCAGGGACAGATTTGCTGTATCCAGGACTGCTTATAAGCTTCTGAGCCCCCCAAGCCTTTCTGTGTTTGAGGGAAGCATTCTAGCTTATCAGTGGGAGGGGTAAGCACTAGGTAGCCTATCTACCACAGGAGTAGTGGTTTCTGGCCCAAAAATAGTAGCTTATTGGCTGTTTGGGCAGTTTTTTTCCATCTCTTTCAACTTTCTGGTTTAAAAGTCCACATCTGCGCTTGTTTCTCACCTTTCCTGTAACTAATCTAGTCCAAATGCAGATTTGCTGTATCCAGGACTGTTTATAAGCTTCTCAGCAGTGCCAAAGTCTGCCCTTCAATTTTTCCCTTAGATCTGCTAGTTCTCTCCTCTCCTGCACTTTTACTAGCTTATTAATTTAGCACTTTACCAGACTTCTTGTAGCAATTATTGTAGCACACAAAAGTGCTACCAGCACTAAACATTCTACAAGGAAACAGCTCCAGTTTTTATTAATACCCACCCGTCCAGGCATGTCTAAAGGTCAGTTCCCTGTGCTTTCTCCTATTAACCTGGTGAACTTGGGCATTCTGAGGCAATGTAGCAACTGCCTCATGTACACTGACAACCATCTCCTCTTACCTTCCAACACTCAGACTTGTGAGAGATGCACTTATATATCCAAATTGGAAGCCACGCACTCTCCAGCCAAGACCGGAATACCTGGTCAAGAGGAGAAGGTCAACACTTGCACCACACCACACGGAACATATAGCCCTCCACACACAACAGCACTGCCTTCACATAAAAACACAAACCACACACCCACCTTCGCGGAGGCTCTCAATAAATATCTACACAAACAGCAGGACCTCCAAGGCAGAAACACACCCAAAACCACAACACTACGCTAATGATGAGACAAATAACTCTCCTAAACAGTGTGCCACTCAACCAAAGCCCCTAAGGCAAAACAGCATGCCCAACACACTAGTCATAGGTGACTCAATAATGAGGCACACTGATGTCCCACTCACTAGGTAGAATAAGGAGAAAGTAACAGTCAGCTGCCTGTCAGGTGCCGGGATCCGCCACATAACACACGCACTCAGGTCCCTCAATAACAGGTACAGATATGACTCTGTCATTGTACATGTGGGTGTGAATGACCTGAGACATACCTCCCTGGACTACATGAAAAGAGACATGGAGGAGCTCTTGAATTATGTAGCCCAGGTGGGTAAGACCCTAGTCTGAGTAGCATCCTACCATCACCCACACTGATACCACAGTACAAGCAGAAAATGATTGATTTCAACAACTGGCACGCTTTGCCAGAGATGGCCTGCATCTGTCACCCCTGGGCTTCCGGATACTGGCAAAGGCTCTTGCCACCCTTATAGTGCCTTTTTAGGTGGTGTTCCAAAGAACAAATTACCACCATAATAGCTACAAACAAATGCAATCTGAGAGTCATGCTGCTCAATGCTAGAAGTCTAAAATCTCAAAATGCACTCGCTCAAAGCACTCCTTAAAATGAAGAACATCGACATTTGTGCTGTAACAGAGACCTGGGTTCAAGGCAGCAGAAAGCCCCCCTGCACTACCAGACTATAACTCATTTCACACCTTTTGGCCCCAGAACTTGGACCGAAGCTCCAAAGGCGGTGGTGTTTCCATATTCATAAAGGATGCACACACCTCCAGATTGGTAGCCCAATATAACACATCTGAGATACTTCAGGTGCAGCTAACACTAGTTAAGACAGCGATTCAAGTCGTATCCTGCTATAGGTCCCCAACCATGTCCCAAGACTCGCACTCCACTTTCCTAACCACCCTGAGAATATTACGGTCCAACCTAACACTCTCATACTGGGCAACTTCAACTACCACTCCCTTAACTGGGAAAACTACTCATGTGCCAGTACACTTGCCCAATGCTTTCTGGAATTCATTAATTCCAATGCTCTGGACCAGCTCGTTCTTACCCCCACTAGAGGTAGCAACATCCTTAACCTAGTCATTACTAACATGGGTGACTGTTGCTCTGTACCACAGAAAAAATGCACCAAAACCGTTGCTCTGTACCAATAGCCAACTCCTTCCTGGTTAGATCCGACCACAAACTAATCACCTTGGAAATCCACATCCCTCCCTCCCACCCCCTGCAAAGGTAACCGCCATGAAAAACTTCTCCAAAGCTAACTTTGGGCTCCTAAAAACAGAAGTGGCTAACTTCACGGCACCCATACAATTGCAGAATAGCTGCATGACCACCGAATCATATACTAATGCCCTGTACAATCACGTACACAAATGCATGGATCCTGCCATACCCAACAGAACCAAGACGCTCTTCTCCATAAAAAGGAAGCCAATCTGGTGGTTCCCTGCCATAAACAAACTCTACAACAGAAGGAGGAAACTGATGAGAAATAAGGTGAAGTTCCAAGACTGGAAAAACTCCCTTATCAGCCTCAACAAAAAGATGAGATTCCTCATCAAATCCTCTAAGGCTAGCTATGAAAACAGAATTGCAGCAGATAGTAAAGACAACAACAAGGCCTTCTATAGTTATGCAAAGAATCTCCATGGCAATAACCAGATTTGCTTGGAGCTGTTGTACAATGGCACCTCCTATACCGAGCCAACAGATATTGCCAATATACTGGCCGACAGATTCAGTGCCAACTTTACCCCTCTCTCCTCCACCAAAGGACAAATCACAATATCAGTAGATTGCCAGTCACCCAGTATTACTGCTGCACAGGTTAAAACAGCACTGTCCAAGGCCAAGAATACAGCTTCTATGGGACCTGACAATATCCCTGGCTGTGTTCTACATGAACTACAGAGTGAACTGCCACTTCATCTGTGTGCCCTGTTCAATCACAGCCTCACCTCAGGCTTTGTTCCTACCGAATGGCGTACCACTACACTCATCCCTCTCCACAAAGGAGGAGCGACTACAGACCCTGGGAACTATCGCCCCATTAGCCTGACAAGTCTGATATGCAAAGCTTTGGAATGCATCATCATGGACCTAATAAACAAAGATACAGGGAACTTACTAACTCTGGATCCCAAACAGTTTGGTTTTGTGAAGGGTAGAGCATGCCTAGTTGACTTCTTTGAGTCAGTCACCAGAGCTGTGGATGGAGGCAAGGTGGTTCATACAGCCTACCTTGATCTGGCCAAGGCCTTTGATACTATTCCCCACAAAGGAATCATAGAAAAACTCACTAAGCTAGGCATCAACCCCTACATCACTAGATGGGTTGCAAACTGGCTCACAGATAGAACCCACAGTGTGAAAGTAGCTGACTCCAAGTAAGACTGTCAACCAGTCACGAGTGGAGTCCCACAGGGTTCAGTCCTGAGTCCTCTCCTGTTTGGTAGCTACTTCTCAGCAGTCCAGGCCAACACAAAGGGACTCTGGCTGACAAAGTTCACAGACGATTACAAGTTGGGAGCTATTATTAACTCCCCAAGTGATGTTGACATCCTACAGAAAGGCCTCACTGACTCTGGGATTTCATGAGCCACATTTTTGACCACCTCATTGATTCTTAGAAAACTTTTGTTGAGAGGTCGAAAATGCACACACACAGCAGACAGGATTTTACTTTCTTGCTCACACCTAGAGAGTGTGCCTTTTACTTTGAGACCTAGAAGATGCTGTTGAAGTAGACGATTTAGAGGGCAGCAAGCCTCTAAGAATCATTTTATTCCTTATATCTGGAAGGGCTCCAGAGTTAAAACCATTACATATGTCACAACTAGTGTCAAGATGTGAAGGGCTTAGACAATAAACGCATTTAAAATATGCATCAGATAATGTAATTTTGTGGCCATAGGCCATACATTTCTTAAAACCAGAGGGTTTCTTAGACATTGCCGAGAAGGAGGAAAGACTTAAATATATATTTAAATATATATATATATATATATATATATATATATATATATATATATATATATATACATATATATATATATATATATATTTTTTAAATACAAAAGAGCAATGGGAGATACAAAGTAAGAAATACCAACAATGGTTTTTAAGATGTACATAAAGTACAGAAAAAAAGAAGTTATGTCTTACCATAACGTTCCATCTATGTTGTAGATCTTTATTCATACATTACTATTAGGACTTCGGTTCCATCCTTGGAACCGACATGGCCATTAACAAGCTCACACCAGCCAAACACTCTCAGCTAAGACCTACCCACAATGCCCCTCTCATAGTCTCTTCAGATCGAGTTTGCCTGCCATTATAGTATAGAAGTAATAAAAGAGACAGTAGGAGGCTCTGTCTGAGCAAATACCTTAACTAATAAGGAAATCCTAAAGTCCACCAGGAGTCCAGGCAGGGGGAAGGAGGGCAGGAAATAATGAATGAATAAAGATCTACAACACAGATAGAACATTATGGTAAGACATAACTTCTTTATCTGATGTTGTAAGTCTTTATTCATTCCTTACTGTTAGGACAGAGTTCCCAGCTACCTGAGTCCTGGGTGGCCCTAAGGAAGGACATTCCTGAGCACCATAGAACTAAAAGATGCTTGTCTCCTGGAGGCCAAATCCAATTTGTAATGAGTGATAAAGGTATGAGGTCCTGTCCAAGTGGCTGCTGCGCAGATATCATCCATAGAGGCTCTGGAATGAAAAGCCACTAAAGAAGCTATTGATCTAGTAGAGTGAGCCTTTATTCTGGAAGGTAAAGACACTTTGTTCTGATGGTAGCTGAAAGTAATGGCATTTCTGAGCCAAGAAGACAAAGTCATTTTGGAGACAGGCCTACCCAATCTGGGTCCTGCAAAGGCCACAAACAATTGATCCATTTTTCTGAAAGATTTCGTTTTGTCCAAATAGAAACGATGTTGCCTATGAACATCGGGGGTATGCAAAAGGTATTCCCCTCTATCTGAATGATGAGGGAATAAAACTAGTAGGTCAATAGATTGATTAATGGAAAACTCAGAAATGACCTTGGGCAAAAAGGAGGGGTCAGTACACAGGGACACTCTTTCCCTACGAAAAATCAAGTAAGGTCTCTTGAGACTCAAGGCCTGCAACTCAGATACTCTTCTCGCTGAAGTAAGGGCTAGAAGTAGAGTTTGCCAAGACAAAAATTTCATATCACATGAGTTAGAAGGCTCGAAAGGAGGACCTGTTAACGACTAAAGCACCAATGTCAAGTCCTAAAGCTTTATAGGAGGTTTGACAGGAGGTTTAACAAGTAATACTACCTTTCATGAAGGTTTTGTGCAGTCAGTGTGATATAACAGAAGAATTGTCAATTCCATTGTGAAAATTTGCAATAGCTGCTGAGTGCACAGTAATTGTCAATGCTGAAGCTCCTGCGTGTAATAGGGTAGTCAGGTATTGTAGGATCTTCTGAATAGGCATGGAAAAGGGGTCTATGTTTTGTTCTTTGGCCCATGTAGAGAACCTAGTCCACTTACAAGAATAAATATTCCTGGTGGAAGGTTTGTGTGAAGCCAGAAGAATCTCGCAAACAGGAGATGAAATATCAGGTAGCCTGGCAATCATCAGAAGTGGAGAAACCAAGCTGTGAGCTTGAGGCTGTGGAGATTGGGGTGAATCAGTCACTGAGGATGAGACAGCAGACCTTGGGATTGATCCAGGATCAATGGGTTGTGAATCAGATGATGCCACAGGAAAAGGAACCAGACTTGATGGGGCCAATATGGGGCAATGAGGATCACTCTGCTTCTCAACCTTTGAGCTTTCTGGAGGAATTTCGGGATGAGAGGAAATGGAGGAAAGGTATACAACAGACCTGGGGGCCAATCGTGTGTCAGAGCATCCCTCAGTGACTCCCCCTGAGGGGAAATCAGGGCAAAATAGCTTCTGCATTTGTTGTTTAAGGGAGAAGCAAATAGGTCGCAGCAAGGCCTGCCCCAACAGTGGAAGATATGATCCGTTATTATAGGACTGAGGGACCACTCGTGAGGCATCAGAATGTTCCTTCTCAGATTTTCCGCAATAAGATTGTAACTCCTGGGAATGTGCATTGCTATGAGAAAGCGAATGGAAGCCATCGCCCAGTGCCAAATTCTCATGGCCTCCCGAGATGGATTAAGACCTGGTTCTGCCTTGTTTGCTGATGTACCAGACGACTGACATGTTGTCCGACTGAATTGCAATGGTCCTGGAAGGAAGGGATGTGTGGAATGCTTGCAATGCTAACAGAACTGCCCTCAATTCCAGGACATTTATGTGCAAATTGGCCTCCATGGGGGACTAGGTGCCTTGGACTGTCTTTCCCTGGGAATGCCCCCCCCCCTCACCCTAACAAGGAAGCATCTGTGGTCACCGTGGCCCTGGGCTGGGGAAGGCAGAATGGTCGACACCAAAGATTTGATTCTGGCTTCATCCACCAAAGCATTTCTTTCTTGCAAAGGTTTGTAAAGCATATCATGTGTTCGAGTGGGTGGGTTAAGATCAACCATTGTGATGAAAGGAGCTACTGTACTAGTCTCATGTGCAACCTCGTCAGTGGAGCTAAGGTAATGGTTGCTGCCATAGATCCCAATAGTTGTAGTACAAGACGTGCTGGTACAGATGTTTGTGAGAGGAGGACTTGAATTTGGCTTCTTATTTCTGACAGCCTGTGAGGAGGAAGGGAAGCTTGACAGGACGTTGTGTCGAAGATCGCTCCAATGAATTCCACTGCTCTTGTTGGAGACATTTGTTATTTGTCCATGTTGAGCATGATACCTAAGCGAAGAGCAAGGCCTTGAGTGTAACAGAGACTGAGAATGAGAAGATTCTTGGTCGTGGCTGTAAGGAGCCAATCATCTAAATATGGAAACACCTGGAATCCTTGTAGTCTGAGATGAGCAACTATGACTGCCATACATTTGGTGAACACTATGGGGACTGCTGAGAGACCAATGGGAAGTACCCTGAACTGATAGCGATTGGCTCCCAGCCGGAAGCAGAGAAATCTCCAGGAGCACTTGTCCATCTTTATGCAGTAATACGCGTCCTGTAGGTCTATAGAGCACATCCAGTTGTCCTTCCCCAGAATGGGAGGATGGACTGTACCATGACCATCAGCAATTTTTGAGGTTTTATGAATTTGTTTAGTAAGCTGAGATCCAGGATAGGTCTCCAGTCCCCTGTCTTTTTTGGCACTAAAAAGAACCTCGAGTAAAACCCGGATCCTCTCCGGTCTGGTGGGACTGGCTGGATAACTCTTTTTCTTAGCAGCTTTTCGATTTCTAAGGCTGCAGCCTCACTCTGAAAGGGTGGGACATCGGGGAGTCATTTTACGGGTCTGGGAGTAAGATCAAATAGGATGTGATAGCCTCTAGATATTATTCTCTGAACCCACACATCTGTTGTTATGAGTTGCCAAACCTGTAGGTGCAGGGAAAATTGACCCCCCAACTGCTTCCAGAGGAAAGCAATCGGGCCACTGTTCAGGAGTGCTGATAGGGTCAGCCGAAGAAGGAATCTCTAGCGCCCTGGTTGCGTGGACCCCCTCTGCCCTAAAAAAAGGCATCTTCCGGATAAGTTGCCCCCTCTGCCCCGGGAGGGGATTGTTCATCACGAATGTCATAAAATGATCCTTGGGACTTCTTGAACCACAATTTTCCTCCCCTCTGGTTCCTGGAATAGGATATCTGGGGGGGAGGGGTGGAAAAATGTATGCCCACAGCAGACAAGGTCTTTCCGTCCTTCTCACTACGTGATAGTGTGTCTCTTACTTTGGGACCAAAAAGGGAAGATTCGTCAACAGGCACGTTGACAAAAGAAGATTTAAAGGGGTCACACAAAATCACACAAACGCATCCAAGCATGCCGTCTCATGATGATGCCTGATGCAGCTGCTCTAGCTGCCCCCCCGATGGTGTGAGAGATCAAGCTCATCGAGGAGTTCGAGATGGATTCCAGAGTAGCCAGCAGAGAGACAACAGTATCACACACCTCGTCAGGGAGTATCCCCACCAAAGAGGGGGGACATTTCTGAAATTAGGTCTCTTTGGAGGTGAGTAAAGTGCACCAGATAATTCAGTAATCGAATGGCAAAGGTCGCTGAAGCGTAGGCCCACTTCCCCAGTCTGTCCATAATCAGAGACTCCCTGTTCGGGGGATGAACAGTGGAACTATCTTCTGCCAGTTCCCTCTTAGTGGCCACCGGCACAACCATGGAATCAGCCACCAGCTGTTTGGACCAACTGTGCTGGTCTTCAGGGGGGGATAAAATTTTATCTGGCCTCTGGGAAACAGGTTCTATGTTGTCCAGAGCCTTCCAGGCAAGCTGCACAATAAGTTTAACAAGATCATCTGCAGGTGGGGGTCACCCAGGAAGTAGATGGCTAAACACGTAAGGCGTGAAAGAATACCGATTCCTCCAAAGAAGAGTTGGAGGGCTTCCAGTCTCCCCTCTGCTTAAGGATCTCGAGAATGTCTCCAAATGAGACGTCTTCGGGGGGAGACTGTGAGGACCCTTCTCCCTCATTGCAATCGGTGTCTTCAGTGATGGATTCCTCACGGGACTCAAAGTGCTTCCTCTTGCACAGTTTCTTGCGTGGTGGCTCCCCAGTGGGATCTTCTGAGGAGGACTCTGGAGAAAGGGTTTCTTTCAAGGGAAGGTCTTGCGGCTCCCGTGCTCAGGATCCCAGAGTAGGGGGTTGGGACAGCTGCATGATAGAGGGGGGGTTCAGGTGTCAATGTCAATGGTGCCAACTGTGAGCCTGTTGAGGCAAGGACCTTCACCATCACCTGGAAAGCAGGCCCGCCCGAGGAGGAATGGGAGCCCGGAACCGAGAAGGATAACCTCGGAACCAGGGTCACACACAGCCCTGAGGAGCCCGCCTCCAGGTGAGGAGCTCCGAGAGGACCAGTAGCTGCCAGGGGAGCCATGGCCATAGACAGCGCCACCGAAAAAACAGGCGCTGAACTAGGAGCCACTGTACCGACAGTCCAATCACTGCTCGCAGACTGCGCCAGTTCCATTGAAGCCATTGCACCAAGAGTAAACAGTGCCGACAGGGAAGCCTCCGCATTCAGAGCCGAGACAGAATGCACCAGGCTGGCCATCAGTACAGAAGTCTCCGGGACCTGGGAGGAGGATATACAGGTGAATATGCCATGAAAGCTTCCATTCCAAGAGGGAAGGAAGACTTAGCAGGGGTGGGTAATCCTCTAGCTGCCAAAAGCTGGTCCACAACCCTCACTATATCTTGTTCTGAAAGACTCCTGGTGGAGCTGAAGGAAGCTGCTGAAGGAGATTCAGGGCTCTCAAGAAATGGACTAAACTGGTGTCCCAAGAAGGGGTCATAAGTGGGAGAATATCTGGTTCTGGAAAGGTGTTCGACCTTCGGAACCGACAGTGTCAGTGTTACTGGAGTCGTATGAGACATCGGCACTGTGGTCAGGGATGGTGCCGATGCAGGTGCAGTAGTCGGAGACTGTGTCAAAACCAAGGTTGGCACCGAGGAGGATGGTGCCAAAGCTGGTACAGTGCTTGGAGTCAGAATTAAGGGCGGCACAGAGGGAGAAGACATGGGGCCTGGTGCCGAAGGCACTGGAGAAGCCCAACGTCGACTTGGTTTCAAGGAGGACGTAGATGTCGGAACTGAGCGACTCCGTTTCTCTTTATGTTTCTTATGCTTAGGAGGTGGTGAGACCTCCATCCCAGAAACAGCCTCTGAGAATGGAGTTTTTAATCATACCCTTCAGAATCAGCTTGTTCTTACACTCAGTCAATGTACGATTGCTGAAGCTGGAACAAATATCACAAGATACATTAATGTGGTCAACGCCCAAACAATAAACACACCAAGCATGACCGTCTGAGTTGGGCATCTTACGCCCGCACTTATCATACTGTTTAAATCCTAGTTTCACCTTATCAGACATCATGAAACTACACTATAGTCCTAAAAAAGAAGTTATGTTCTTACCATAACGCTCCATGTGAGTTGTTCATCTCGCCTTTGTTCTTACACGTGGGTTCGGAGCCAATCCATCGGCTCCGATTTGGCCGCTTTCCAAGCTCTAGATCTCTGAGAAGCTTGAGACACGGTCCCTATCGCATGATGCTCTGCTGCCAAACCCCAGATCTAGTTTGCTGAACCCAGCAAGGAACACAACTAAGCAACCCAATATAACAAAGTAACTATTTACAATTAGTTAAAAGATAACCTGGCTGACAAGAGGATACTAGCAAGATCAACCAGACCACCAGCCATACCCGTTCTTCCAGAACACGGAGGGGGAAGGTAGGAGGGAGTGATAGAACAAAGGCGAGATGAACAACTCACATGGAACGTTATGGTAAGAACATAACTTCTTTATGTGAAGTTGTTCAATCTCGCCGTTTGTTCTTACACGTGGGTAACATCCCAAGCACCTTAATCCTGGGCGGCTCACGGGAGTACATTCCTGAGAACAGTGGAACCAAAGGAAGCCCTGTCCCTGGAGGCCCTGTCCACTTTGTAATGAGTAATAAATGTATGAGGTTTGGACCAAGTAGCAGCTGCACAAATGGTGTCCAAAGGTAAATGAGCTGCGTGAGCTAAGGACGTAGAAACAGCCCTGGTAGAATGAGTTATCACTTCACGTTCTAAAGGTTGATAGGATGAAGAATATGCAAACTTTATGCAATCAGAAAGCCATTTGGACAGCGTAACTTTGGATACTGAAAGGCCCTTCTTATTGTCTGCATGGGAAAGAAACAGTTGATCTGATTTTCTGAATTCTTTTGTTCTGTCCAAATAAAACCTCAATTGTCTGTGAACATCAAGCTTATGCAACATGTATTCCAATTTACAGGCATGATGCCTGAAAAAAGTGGGAAGTTCAATGGACTGGTTCAAGTTCGCTTCGGAACAGACTTTCAGGAAGAAGGATGGATTTGTTCTTAGAGACACCCTGTCGGGGTGAAAGACAAAATATGGGGGCCTAATAGAGAGTGCTTGAAGTTCAGAAACTCTACGTGCCGAAGTAATGGCCACTAAGAAAAAAATTGTCTTCCAAGAAAGGAACTTCAAAGAACAAGAAGATGCAGGCTCAAAAGGGGGAAGCATGAGTTGAGACAGCACCAAATTTAGATTCCAGGGAGTAATTGGATGTCTGATAGGGGGTCGAAGGTGATGAGTCCCTTTCAAAAAGGCTTTACATAATCTGTGGGACATAATGTTAGAACCTGTGCATCCCACATGGAACTTAGATATAGCAGCCAATTGAACCCTTATAGTAGCGGCTGCTGCACCACTGTGGAAAAGTGAAGTCAAAAATTCCAGAATGCTATGAATAGGGGTGATAAAGGGATCAATACCATGTTGAGAATCCCAATGACCAAATTGTTTCCATTTGCTGTTATATAGTTTCCTAGTGGAGACTTTATGAGAGGAAACCTGAATATGTTGAACCGCGGGAGACAAATCATGAGACCTGGCTAGGTTGGGAAGTGGAGCAGCCAAGCTGTCAGTTTGAGGGATACAAGAGAGGGGTGAAGAACTCCCAACAAATGAGTCAGAAGGTCTGGCACTGGTATTGTTTGAAGGAAGGGGAACCATATCTGCCGAGGCCAAAACAGGGCTATCAGAATAACAGTCCTTCTCAGGCTTTTGGCTTTCTGTAAAAATTTGGGGATTAGCGGGGATGGAGGAAAGGCATATAGGAGACCAGAGGGCCAATTGTGTACGAGTGCGTCCCTTGGGATGTCCCCGGGTGGAGGGTACAGGGCAAAGTAGCTTCTGCATTTGGCATTCGTCGGGGATGCAAAAAAGTCGCAGCAAGGCTGGCCCCATTTGCAGAATATCCTTTCTGCCACTCGTTCTTTGAGGGACCACTCGTGAGGCAACAGAATGGATCTGCTCAATTTGTCTGCCATCACATTGGATGACCCCGGGATGTGCATTGCTATCAGGAAGCGCCTGGTGGATACAGCCCACTGCCAAATTCTCAGGGCCTCTTGGCATAAGGGGTATGATCTGGTTCTCTCTTGCTTGTTGATGTACCAGACTCCCAACATGTTGTCTGTCTGTATTGCAATCGTCTCTCGAGGTAGAGAGTTGTGAAAGTGTTGCAACGCTAGGAACACCACTCTCAACTCCAAGACATTGATGTGCAAACTGGATTCCATCTCTGACCAAGTACCTTGCACAGTTCTTCCCTGACACAGCCCCCCCCACCCTATCAGGGAAGCATCCATGGTCACTGTGGCTGTGGGAGGGGGAGTACAAATGGACGACCTACAGTAACTTGGTGGCTGTTCAACCACCAAAGGAGGCCCTTTTTGCAAGTATTTGTCAGCAGAATCGTGTGTGACATTGGAAGTTGTTGATAAGACCACTGTGTGAAGAGTAACCACTGGAGTAGCCTCATGTGCATAAGCCCCAGAGGGACCGCTATGAGAGTCGATGCCATGGTGCCTAACAGCTTCAGAACTTGGAATGTAGGGACTTTCTTTTCCATCAACAAAAGGGACACTTGGTTTCGTAAAGAGATTACTCATTCTTGAGGCACTCTGACCAGGGCGGTGGTGGTGTCTAGATCTGCTCCTATAAAGAAAATATCCTGCGACGGCGATAAAGCAGATTTTCCGAAATTTAAGGTTATGCCCAACTGGGAGCACAGGCTGATGGTGTAATCCGTGGCTTGAATCAGTTGATGCCTGGTGGTGGCGGTGAGGAGCAAGTCGTCGAGATATGGAAACACCTGGAATCCTAAACGTCTCAGGTGAGCCGTGACCACTGCCATGCATTTGGTGAATACTCTGGGGGCTGTGGTGAGACCAAAGGGCAGAGCTCGGAATTGGTAGTGACTGGCCCCCAGCCGGAAACGCAAGTGATCTCTGGATGGCCTGGCCATTTTGATGTGGTAGTACGCATCCTTGAGATCCATTGAGCACATCCAATCGCTCATTTCGAGAAACGGAAGTATCAATTGAAGTGTGACCATCCAGAACTTTTCCTTTTTGACAAAGGTATTGAGTTTGCTGAGGTCTAAGATGGGCCTTCAGTCCCCTGTTTTCTTTGGAACTAAAAAGAACCTTGAGTAAGTTCCGGATCCTATCTGGTCCGCCGGGACTGGCTGGATGACTCTTTTTTCCAGCAACCTTTGAATTTCTATGGCTGCTAGATTCCAAAGACTGGGTGGAATGTCTGGGATTCTTGCATGAATGGAAGGGGATTCTGAAAAGGGAATGATGTAACCTCTGGTAATTATGCTTTTTAGCCAGGAATCTGATGTAATTCCTAGCCAGGCATCTGGGTATAAAGCTAAGCAACCCCCAACTGCCTCCAGAGCAGGACGGTCGGTCCTCCTCTCAGGAGCGCTGATAGGGCTTGCCAATGAACTGCTCCCTGTCACCCTGGTTCTGGGGACCCCCTCTGCCGCCTGGGTGGTGTCTACCATTATACCCCCCCTCCTCTGCCCCTGGAGGGGGGGTTCACCACGTGTGTTCTGGAAAGCTCCTTGGGACTTCCGGAACCACATTTTTCCACCTTTCTGCCCTTTGGGGTATGGTCTAGTGGGGGTGGAAAAACTGACTCCTACGGCAGATAGAGTCTTTCCTTCCTGCGGTTGATAGAGTCTTTCCCTGCTGCTCACACCTAGTGAGTGTCTCCTTGACTTTAGGCCCAAACAAGGAAGAGCCATCAAATGGTGTATTAACAAAGGAAGACTTGAAGGCTTCCGCAAAGGAGCATAAAGGCATCCAGGATTGTCCCCGCAGAGCTATCGCTGAACCTGCTGCCCGGCTCGATCCCTCCACTGCATAAGAAATGAGTCGCATGGACGAGTTTACAATGGAATTAAGGGTGTTAAGCTGTGCCGTCACTTTCTCAGAGACAGCATCATCTGTGTTGCCCTGTAGAGTATCTCCAAGCTGTTGGAGGAGATCTCGTTGAGGATGGGTAAAGTGGGTTAAATAGTTAAGCGATCTCATTGCAAATGTCGCATAACTAAAGATGCTTTTCCCATATCTGTCCATTGTCCTGGAATCTCTATTAGGAGGATAGACAGAAGAAGAGGACTCTGACATCTCTTTCTTGGTGGCCGCCGCCACCACCACCATGGCATCAACGGGGACTCCCTTTGTAAGAAAGGACTTATCCTGAGGGGAGGTGATAAATTTGTTGGACCTCTGAGGGACCGGTTCCATGGAATCAGGAGACTCCCACGCTTTTTGAGCAATCGAATCCATTAATTCGTCGAAAGGTGGAGTAACCCAGGAGGTGGAAGGTTGACACCCAAAGGCCTTCAGGAGCACCGACTGATCCTAAGTAAGGGTAAGGGACTGCCAGTCACCCCTCTGCTTAAGTATTTCTAGGATGTCTGCAAATGAGATATCCTCTGAGGGGGACCGTGGGGGCCCTTCTGACTCCTCTAAGTCGGTGTCTGATGTCAAGGATTCCTGAGGGGAATCCAAGTGCCTCCTCTTGCACAGTCTCTTCCTAGGGACATCATCAGTGGTGAAGTCTCCTTAGAACAGGGGTCGCCCGATGGGGTTACCTGAGGTTCTGGGTCTCAACGCTAGGTAGGAACCTGTTATGTAGAGACAGAACGGGGCCCTTTAGGGGAGGAAGAGGAAGGACTTGAAGAGGTAAAAGTCTTAGCAGACATGACCTTCCTCATGGCGTCGAAGGTACCAGTGTCTCGGTCCAAGGAGTCCGCCGGTTCCAAAAGAAGACGGCAGCCTCCTCGGGGCCGAGACCACAGGCTCCGAACCAGAGGATGGAGCCGAGCTGAGCTGCGTTGAGGCCCCGAGAGGAAGAGTCGGAACTGAAGCCTCGGTTTGACTCTCCCCCGCAGAACCAGCGAGAGAGTGTCGGCTCCGAGACCCTTCGATAGGAACCGAAGATGTCAAGGTCGACAGGGCCGAAGGCACCAGAACAGGCTTCGGTTCCGAGGGTTCCACAACTATAAGATCCTCACCTTCTGGCTCCGAAGGCTTAATTGGTCTCGGAGGAGGAGGAGAAACCATGATGGGGGGGGGGTGTTGGGCTTTGATGCAAGATGAGATGAAGCCGAAAGCAATTTGGCCAAGGCTGGGTTCTCCAAGAGTCTCTGCACCACACAGTCCACATCAACATCCGACAGGGTCCTGGAAGAACGGGTCAAAGGAGCCGAAGAATCCACTGACTGAAGGATCGGAGACTTTAAAACCTCTGGTACCGGTTCCAGACTCGGGACTTGGCTCCGAGACGAAGGTTCGGTGCTCGGCTCTGAGGGCTGAGGAGCCAGCGACCAAATTTTCCCCGAGGTGCTCGGAGCCAATGACTTGGGCTCCGATGACACCTTGGAAGACTTCGACCCCTTTGAAGATTTGGAGGTCTGTTCAGACTTATCTAAAGCCTCTAGAAGTCTGATTTTAAGAGGCCTCTATCGATAAGCTTTCTACGCCTTTCCAGCATAACTCTGCCACTAAAAGAGTGGCAGATGGAACACTCCTCTTGCAGGTGTAAAGACCCTAAACAATAAACACATGAGGTGTGGTGGTCGGTGATGGACATCTTCTGTCCACAGCCACACCGCTTGAACCCTGATCTCTGTTTTTCTGACATGTGTAAAAAAATTAGAAAACAGCACAACTGCTAAGGTTCAGATCCCTGAACTTTACAAATATTAAGAACACTAGCAATCACACATTCAGATCCCTGAACACTCACTAACTCTACTTTGCAGCTATTAAGAACACTAACAATCACGAAAAAAAACGTTCAGATCCCTGAACACTCACTAACTCTATTTCACAAAAAAAGAACAGATAGAATCACCGACAAAGCCCTGTCAAAAACTCAGTTAAAGAAATGGCCAAAGGCCTAGGAGCAACCGCTCCTAAGAAAACACACAAAGCACACACTAAGTATCTCAAAAAAACCCCACAAACAAGTAATATTTAGACTAAAAGGCAAGAAAAAAAGGGTACTGGCCCGAGCTTCTTGAAAAGAGCGTGAGAACAAATGGCGAGATTTAACAACTTTACATCTACAATTTAACCAACCAAAACAACAACAGCAACAGCAAGGTTAAAGAAAAGAAGGTTTCTTTTTTTTAACAGATAGAAAAAGGAGGAGTACCAATAATGGTACTAAGAAATACCACAGTGTGGTAGAAAGGGCCTACCAAATGTAGGGCAGAGGGACAGCACCAACAATGGTATGAAAAGAGCTACCAAAGGTAGAGGGTAGGTTTTAGAAAGAAAGTATATGAATTTACAGATGAAAAGAATATATATATGGAAAAACTGACTAGAGGAGGTAGTGATACAGATAAATCACAAAAACGCTACACTTAGCTTGAATGAGAAGGCTTGGCACGTCTGTCGAGGAAAGCGGCAAATGAGATTTGAAGAGACTATGAGAGGGGCATAGTGGGTAGATCTTAGCTGAGAGTCTTTGGCTGGCGTGAGCTTGGTAACGGCCATGTCGGTTCCGGGGATGGAACCGAAGTCCTAACAGTAAGGAATGAATAAAGATTTACAACATCAGGTAAGAAGTTACCAACAGTGGTAAAAGACAGAGTACACAAGTATTTGAAAAGTTATTTAGTGGGAAAAAGGGGGGAAGCACAATAGGAGATGTTTTCAAAGAAGTTTAGTAATAAAATTAAAGAAAAAAAATGACTCAGAGTACCCAAAAACTGCTACTAACTCAAGGGCAGAAGCAGTAACCACGTTTGTACTCTTAACGTGGCAAACGAGATCTGAGGTATGTTAGGAACTAGGAAATGAACTGAGGAACGAAGGAAAATTGACAACATCAGATACACTGTTACTGCAGCCAGAGATATCGTTGCATTTTAAAGGAAAATAAGTGGTGCCAGTCCTTACAATTCTTTATTCTAAGAGTTATCATTACACATCTGGTTTATTAAGTACACGAGATTGCTATAGTAGCTGTTGTTAGATTGACAACCTGTAATAAAATATCAAAATAAGATAAATTGCTGTGTTTGAGGGACCACATGACTAGAAACATCCCCCCCCCCCAAAGACAGCAGGGTCTGCTGGTGCCTAAAACTGGCTATGTCTTAAGGACTCCACAAAAAATGTATCGGTAACTCCCTTTTAGCCCATGCTACAATGATTTTCCCTTTTTTTTCAATCTGGTCAAGGGCAATTACCACAGGATTCCCCACAGACTGGATTTACTCAAACAAGACAGGGGTTGTTTGATACATCCCAAGCAGAAAACTCTTCAACTAACTCTCTGGATAATGGAATTTTGACACCTTCTAGGCATCTTTTTTTCTGAGGACGTGTAGCGGGTATTGTAGAAGGCTAAAATCCCTGCTACTGGGAAATCATATTTGTGAAAGTGAAAAAATTGTTCTAGTTGGTATAAGTCCAAGAACCAGAACCATCTTGAGACCCGACTGCCTCTGGTTCTTGATTCTTTATGTGTTACTATCCTCTGTCCTTTCTAATTCATCTGTGAAGGTTCATTTGTAAGCCATTTTAGCTTGTCTGCTTTTAGACCTCCCCCCATTCTAACCATCCTCAAGTTAAACAATTTTTGAAAGCGGTGTTGCGTATTTATTTTATTATTTAATTATTTCCATTTGTTTACCGGGAAAGTCCGGCTGGGCCTAAGATTTTCAGCAGGCCCAGGGAGAAAAGCTCCACAATTACAACAGAAAACAGGTGGCTCTTCCTTCGGATTTAAACTTTGTGCGTGTGCTTACAAAGTCTACTACTGTTCATATGAACCAGCTTATCAGGCTGATTTGAGGTTCTTAACATGGAAGACTGTTTTACTCATTGCTCTGACTTCTACTAGCTGAGTGTCTGAGTTAAAAGCTCTTATGGTAAGTCAACTCTATCTTATTTTTCACAAGGACAATGGTTCCTTGAGAACTATCCCTTTTTATACCTAGAGTGGTCTTACAGTTTGCCTTGAGCAAGATTATTAATCCCCTATCTTTTTTCTCCTGACCCCATGAACAATCAAGAAAAGATTCTTCACACCATGAATGTCCACAGGCAGCTCAGATACTACTTAAACAAAACTCAGTCCTTCTGGAAAGATGACCATCTGTTTGTCTCCTATGAAGGTAACAGCAAAGGACAGCCAGTGTTGCAGACTATTTCCATATGGTTGTCTCATCCAATTGCCTTTTGTTATCCTTACCATAGTAAGCCACTTCCAGACTACTTTATGGCCCATTCCACTATGGCTTTTGCTTCTTAAGTGGGTTTCTAGAAAGGGGTACACTCTAGAAGTATTCTAGTAACAGCAACTCAATTCTCTGTATATACCATTACAAAGTACTACAAACTGGATTCCTTTTCCAGGTCCAGAACAGGCTATGCTAGGACCATTCCCCAGAAGATTCTGGATTCTTAGTTTACTTTTCCTCTTCCCTTCTTAGTTTCTATGCTATAATACTCAACCCAAACAGTTTAGGCTACTGCAAAGCAGCAAAAGTGATCTAATGTTGGGCATAGAGCAGTTGTGTAAGTAAACTTTATCATAACAGCTGATGTTGTTATTTATCACTGTTGTAGTAGCCACCCTCCCTCCAGCCCCCTTATTTTGGTAGTGTGATTCCTTTTCTATTTCCAGGGTGATGTATATATCCTTGTGTACACAGTTTACCTTTTGCTAGGTTTCCTAGCATTGCTCCTTTAAGGGCCCTTGCCCCCTTCTCTAGGCAAGAAAGCAATGGTTATTTTGGTGCTCTTGATTACAGTTGTGTACGTTGCATTTACCCATAACAGCAGATGTTCAAATTCCTTACTGCTGCAGTAGCCTTTGGTCTATATGGATTGTGTATTGCCCATGATACAACAACTGGGCAGTTTCTAAAAGCTCTGCCTCCCTCTTACACTTCCAGTCTGACTTGTGAATGGATTGATCTGAAACGAAAACATACTATTAAAGATGACGCAAAAGTAACTATATACAAAAAGGTATATACGGCGACAAAGGCAATAAAAAAAGAAGATAGACTCAAGGGAAGGGACAGTTAACTATTAAAACATCTACTGTTAAGGTATGTTTACTTACACATCTGTACTATGTTCAATATTTGATCACTGCGGCAGTAGCCTAAGCTATTTGGGTAGATTACCACAGCTTAGGAATGAAAAAGGGAGGATGAGAAGATTCAAAATGCAGGAATCTTTTTGGGGAATGGTTCTAGCAAAGCCTGTTCTGGACCTGGAACAAGAATCTATTTTGTTATGCTTTGTAAAAGTATGCAAAACCAAGTTGCTGCTTCTATAATATTTCTAGAATATGTCCCTTTCTAGAAAGCTACAGAATAAGCCAAAGCCCTGCTGGAATGGAGGCCTAACCCTATCTGGAAATGACTTGTTATGGTGACACTAGCAAAAAAAATATCAAGAGAAAACAAATCTAGCAATTGTCTGCTTTGTCACTGGTTCTCCTGTTTTCTTCTTTTCATTGGAGACAAAGAGTTGATCAGCTATCCTGAAGGACTGAATTTTGTCTAGGTAATATATCAGCTGCCTCTGGACATCCAGAGTGTAAATAAGAAGTTATGTACTCACCATAACGTTCCATCTGAGTAGTTATCTTCATTTGTCTGCAACCTGTGGGATACGGATCCGATCTCGGATCCGAGCCGGCAACTTCTAACATAGCATAGATCCGAGCTCCTAGCTCCTCCCCTTACCCATAATCCCCTGCCTGCCCTGACTGAACTCAGATCAAGTTTGTCCCATAGCACAACAGATAACAGGTGTCCCAATTGGAACCTATGCTAATAACATAAGAGCGATCCAATCGGTCAGGGGGAAGGAGGGGGGGATGGTTGCAGACAAATGAAGATACCTACTCAGATGGAACGTTATGATGAGTACATAACTTCTTAATCTGAAGTAGGAACTTCATTTGCCAGCAACGTGTGGGACAGAGTCCCCAGCTACCTAAGTCTTGGGTGGCCTTCATGGAGGGATATTCCGGAGCACCGCAGAGCCAAAGGACGCTCTACCTCGGGAAACAACATCTACTTTATAATGGCTGATAAAGGTGTGAGATGAAGCCCAAGTGGCTGCGGAACAAATGTCATCCAGTGGAACCCTAGCTTGAAAGGCCATAGAAGTGGCAACAGCCCTAGTAGAATGAGCATGGACTCCTTGAGGTGCAGGCCTTCCCGAACTCTGATATGCTAACAGAATACAGCTCGAGATCATCTAGAGAGAGAAACCTTAGAAACTGATTTTCCAAAATTACTTTTGGCAAAGGAGATAAACAACTGATCGGATTGCCTATGACCAGCAGTTCTGTGGATATAAAAACGTAACTGTCTGTGTACGTCCAGGGAATGAAGCTTGTACTCTCCTTTGTTATGAAAGTTGGGGAAAAACACTGGGAGATTGATGGATTGATTGATGTTCGCTTCTGAAGATACCTTAGGTAGAAAGGACGGATTGATTCTGAGGTAAACCCTATCCAGGTGAAAAACCAAATATGGTGGTTTGACACAAAGGGCTTGCAATTCCGATACCCTTTTGGCTGAAGTTATGGCTACCAAAAAGGCTGTCTTCCAAGAGAGAAATTTGAGATCAACCGTGGCAGCCGGTTCGAATGGGGGACCAGTCAAGGCCTGCAAGACTAAGGATAAATCCCATGGAGGTACCACCTCTTTAACTGGAGGCCTAAGGAGGAAGGTACCCTTAAGGAAGGTCTTACACAGTTTGGAAGTGATAATAGGACCAGACTCTTGCCCCACATGGTAGTATGAGATTGCTGCCAGCTGTACCTTGACTGTGGAAGAACTAGCCCCCTGGTGAAAGAGAGAGGTTAGAAAATCTAGAATCGATGATATCGGGGCCGTAAAAGGGTCTAAACGACGGTGTTTTGCCCAAATAGTGAAGCGTTTCCACTTACTCCGATAAACCATCCTGGTGGAAGGCTTGTGAGCTGCTACAAGAATGGCTTTGACCGGTGATGAGATTCCGGGAGTCCTTATGAGGAGTGGAACTGGAGCAACCAAGCCGTCAGCTTGAGGTTGACCAGGTTTAGAGTCGGAAGATCGAGAGGATGAGAGATGAGATCCGGAATGGGATCCAGAATCCATGGTGGATACACTAGGTGAGACCATAGGTAAGGGAACCACGTCTGACGAAGCCAGAATGGGGCAATGAGGATCATTCCGCTCCCCAGCTGCCTGGCTTTCTGTAACAATTTCAACATCAGGGGAAGAGGAGGGTAAGCATAAAGCAGACCGGGAGGCCAAGCATGAACTAGAGAGTCTCTCGGGGACTTCCCCGGAGGGGGGATCAGAGCGAAGTAATCTTGCATTTCGTGTTTGAAGGAGAGGCAAAAAGATCGCTACAAGGTCGCCCCCATCGGGCAAATACTTGCTCTGCCACTCGGTGGTTGAGAGACCACTCGTAAGGAGTCAGGATAGTACGACTGAGCCTGTCCGCTAAAATGTTGGACCGTCCCGGAATGTGCGTTGCTATGAGAAAACGGTTGGTGGAAATCGCCCATTTCCACACTCTCATGGCCTCGCAGCAAAGGGGGTAAGACCTGGTTCCCCCCTGTTTGTTGATGTACCAGACTACCGACATGTTGTCTGTCTGTACCACAATTGTCCCTACTGGAAGAGAGTTGTGTAGTGCTTGCAACGTCAAAAGCACCACTCTCATCTCTAGGACATTGATATGCAAAGAGGTCTCTACGTCGTTCCAAGTGCCTTGGACTGTTCTGCCTGAAAAATGCCGCCACCCCAGGCGAGAAGCGTCCGTGGTCACTGTGTTGACTGGTGGAGGTAGTAAGAAGGGACGGCCCGTGTGGAGGTTGGGAGAATGGAGCCACCACAGGAGCGATTTTCTGCAAACCTTGCTTAAGGAAACGGGGTGAGACAGAGGGTTGCAAGACAGGGACCATTGTAACTGGAGGGTCCACTGTAGAACCCTCATGTTCATCCGGGCCAATGGTAGCAGAGGGATTGCAGCCGCCATAGATCCTAGGGCCCTCAGAAACAATTCCGCCGAAGGAGTTTGCAGTTGGAGAATGGCCTGCACATGTAACATCAGGTTCCGAAGTCGATCTGGAGTCAAGAACGCAAGCATCTGTCTGGAATCCAGTCTTGCCCCTATAAAATCTAGCATCTGTGTAGGGATGAGAGAGGATTTGGTCATGTTGATGTTTAATCCTAATAGTGGAGCCAGACCAAGAAAATAGTCCCTGCCTGAGCAAAGTAGATGCCTTGTTGGGGCTGTGAGGAGCCAGTCGTCCAGGTATGGAAAGACCTGAATTCCCTGGAGTCTCAGGTGGGCCGCTACTATCGCTAGGACCTTGGTGAACACCCTGGGGGCTGAGGTGAGACTGAAGGGGAGGACCCTGAATTGAAAGTGGCTGGCTCCCAGCCGAAAGCGGAGGAACCTCCTGGAACGCCTGTCCACTAGAACGTGATAGTACGCATCCTTGAGGTCTACAGAGCACATCCAGTCGTCCTCCCGCAATAAGGGGAGGACGGATTGCAACGTGACCATTCGGAACTTTTGTTTGGGTACCGCCAGGTTTAGGAAAGAGAGGTCGAGGATGGACCTTAAGTCCCCCGTCTTTTTTGGTACCAGAAAGAACCTGGAGTAAAACCCTGATCCGACTTGATCTGGGGGGACGGGCTGGATGGCTCTTATGTAGAAGCTGCTGAATTTCTGCAGCGGCCGCCTTCTTTTGACTGGGTGGGACGTCGGGAAGGCTTCTGATTCTGGGGTTGGCTATGAAGGGAATTAGGTAACCTCTGGATATAATGCGAAGCACCCAGCGATCTGTTGTTATGGACTCCCATTTTGCCAGGTGCTTTGAAAAACGCCCCCCGACTGCCTCCAGAGTGGAGCAGTCGGAAAACCCCTCAGGGGTTCTGCGTGGGCCTCTCAGAGAAAGGTTCTCTGGACCTAAAATTCCTAGGACCCCCTCCCTGTCCTCCTCTGCCACGAGAGGACTGGTTGTCCTGAGCAGACTGAGATTGATACGATTTTCGGAACCACATCTTCTTCTGACCCTTTTGGTTCTTGGAAAAGGACCTCTGGGGCGCAGAGAAGCAGACTCCGACGGCAGACAAGGTCTTCCCGTCTTTCTCGCTCTGGACAAGAGTGTCGCAAACGGTTTTGCAGAACAGTGCAGAACCATCAAAAGGGGCATTTGAGAATGACGCCTTAAAGGGTTCCGAGAAGTCACAGTGACGGAGCCAGGCCTGTCTCCTCATGACAAGCCCGACTCCACCTGCTCTAG
Source organism: Protopterus annectens (assembly GCF_019279795.1). Lineage (NCBI taxonomy): Eukaryota > Metazoa > Chordata > Ceratodontiformes > Protopteridae > Protopterus > Protopterus annectens. Next base: position 1,988,317,269 of record NC_056726.1, on the reverse strand, counting down.
CGGCTCCCTCTGTAGCATGAGACAATAGCCGCATAGAGGTATTAGAGATAGAGCGGAGGGTGGCCATTCGGGAAGAGTACAAATCCTTGTCTCCCTCCGACATGGACCCCGGGGGGGAAGCAGCGTACTCCTTAATTAGGTCCCGCTGCATCCTAATAACATGTGCCATATAGTTCAAGGCCCTCATAGAGAAGGTCGCTGAACTGAAGGCCTGCTTCCCAAGACGGTCCATCGCGCGAGACTCCTTGCTCAGAGGATGAACCGTGGGGATCTCCTGAGCCAACTCTTTCTTAGTGGCTGCAGCCACCAACATGGCATCCACAGGGGACCTCTGCTCCAATGTGATCTCTCTGCAGGGGGGCTCAAAATTTTGTCTGGGTGCTTGGGGATCGGCTCTACGGTGTCCGGTTCCTTCCAAGCCCTAGAGGATATGAGATCCACCAGGGGGTCGGGTGGAGGGGACACCCAAGAGGTAGATGGTCCTGCCTCGAACGCCTCAAGGAATACAGACTCGTCAGAGGAAGCCTTAGGGGCAGACCACCCACCTCTGATTTTGAGCATTTCCATGATGTCTCCAAAGGAGACATCCTCAGGGGGTGATCTCGGGGAGCCTTCCCCTTCATCCAAGTCCGTATCTTCTGTGAGACTCTCAGGGGAGTCTATGTGCCTCCTTTTGCACTTTGCCTTGTGGGGAATCTCCTCAGGGGGGCTGTCCGAGGAGTCCTCACGGGCTGTAATCTGTTCCACTGGAACTCCTAAAGGCGCTGAGGCAGGCTGCCCTGAGGGCCGGGTGAGGGGAGCCAGGACCAGATGAGAAAGAGTGCAGGAGGGAGCCGAAGCCAGGACCGGAGGCCTGGAAGCACTCGACAGTGCCCTCTCCACTGCAGCGAAAGCCGAGGGGGAGCCACTCTCAGACGGATCTGAGATCTGACTCCCTCTTGGATCCGAAGTGGGGATCGGACCCGGCGCCGAGAATGTCTGATCCGAAGGACCAGTGTGCTCCGACCGGGACGGAGCCAAAAGCACACCAAATCCCTCGGATCCGAAACTCGGCCCACGGCTCCGAGAGGTCGGATCCGACAGACTCGAGGGAATAGTCGGAGCCGACATGCCCAGCACGGTCGGCTCCGACCTACCCCCGGATCCAACATGGCTCGGCTCCGAGCCCGGAATGCGGGTCGGAGAAGGAGCTATAGGAGTGAAAAAAGGGGTCGAGCTCCCCCCCCAGAGGGGGGGGAGGGGCAAGAGCACTCCCATCTGCATCTGGGCCTGGTAGAATCTCCTCAAAATCCGGTCCCTATCCGCGTCAGACATGCTAAAAGTGGACCTCGACGAGGCCACCGAGGCAGACCTGGAGTGTCACCTCGATGACCTCGACGGGGACTGGATCACCTCCTCCTCGGGTCCTGGGGAGAAACAAGGGGATCGGATCCGAGGAGGAGGAGATCGAGAAGACATGGACGGGAAAGCCCTCTTGGCGGGCGGGGCCGATGAAGATTCCTCGGCCCGCCGCTTAAGGTGCTTCTCCCGCCACTTCTCTTTCCTGGCCTCCCTATCCTCCGGAGCCGAAGCGGGAGGTTGAGTCCCGGTCGGAGGAAGGGAGGCAGGGGTGACCGCTACCGGGGGGGTAGCGGGCACCGAAGCACCGGAGGCCGAAGCAGAGTCTGGGGGTAGAAGGCCCGCCAGAACTAGCTTCGACCTTCGATCCTTGAGTGCCCTGGGGTTGAACGCCGCGCAACCCGAAGAGAGGTGTTCAACCCCAAGGCACCTAACGCACCGAGTGTGGCCATCAGCCGGTGAAAGCTTGTGACCACACTCAGTGCATTTCAAAAAAATTGCCTTAGGGGCCTCCGACATACTGTAGGAAAGCACACTCACTAGGCCCCTAATTCAGTCACACACACACGCTACGACCAGCGGGGGAGGGAGAATTATTGTAAAATTAAAACAAATATATTATATCTATAAAAGGAGAAAGGATAAACCTATCACACACACAACCAGTCACTCAGAAGAAAAACACAAAAACTTTTTTCCTCACAAAACGCCAAGAGCTCTGAACCTAGCTGTTGCTTGAAGAGCGGCACACTAGATCTGAGGTCAGTCAGGGCAGGCAGGGGATTATGGGTAAGGGGAGGAGCTAGGAGCTCGGATCTATGCTAAGTTAGAAGTTTCCGGCTCGGATCCGAGATCGGATCCGTATCCCACAGGTTGCTGACAAATGAAGTTCCTACTTCAGATCTATTTTTTTCCTTGTTTTTGTATTTTTACCTCCATATCTTATATACCTACTCTATTTGTCTTTATTGCAGAGATGCCCTGAATAACCCTGTTTCTTATCCTGTCATGTCATCTTACAGATTACCATACAACAATCACACCACGAATCAGTTCACAAACTACCAACCATACCACCAACCAAGGCTGCTGTTTTCAGACTTTAATTGCACCATATCTCTTCAAAGACTTTGCCAATCTCTACTACAAATACATAATTTTTGAATGCCTTGACTGATCTAAACCTAAAAGTAAAAACAAAAATTGCCTCAAAAAGAACACTCCCATCACACCTGAACTCTTGTAAAATATCTCGATGTGGAGACATCTGTCCAAATCCAGGTACTAGCAATCGACATAACCCAAATGGGAAATCACCTCCTACGCTAACAAAAACAGCCCCCTTTCCTCATCTAAAAAAACTAAATATAATCTTAATCATGTGTAGTACATGTAACAAAATTACAGAACTTCATGCATGGATATATATATACCAAATATACTAGCAGTTAACAAAACCTGGTAAAAGCCCAACATAAAAGAAATGAAATACTTCATATGGATATAAAATCATAAGAATAGACTGAACTCTATAAAAAGTTTGGGGAATAGCCATCTTTTATTCCAGCTTATACAAACTCAATCCTTTTAACAGTGGTATTCCCAAATTCCACAATGCCGAAATACTCATTTCATACCTCAAATTAGATAGTAGAAAAAAATTTATATTGTTGCTGTTTAACCCCCACCCCCACACACACATTTGGAAACAAACTAATCATTCTGGAAGGTATCCTATACTAGTATTCAATACCACTCCTAATGAAAAAAAAAATCACACTGAAACACACAAATACTGACTGGCAAAACCATTACCTCCAAATTTCCCAAATCCAGTATTATCCTATATGGCCATACACAGCTAATCACCTCACCCACAAGATATAATGTAAATTATAAGAAGAGCTCCACCCTAGACTGAATAATGGTCTCTGACCCTCATAAATACACCATTTCAGGAACCCTTGTCGACTCCCTTAGTGACTATCTTACCACTTAGACTCACAGATTATCCTCTATCGTGTTAAACAACACAACTGTAGATGGACCAGTGATCTCACAAATTTCAGTCCAGACACCTTCAAGTCAGCTCTACAATCCATCATAAGGTTTAATCTAACAACTCTCTCCCTACATGAAGGCGTTATCGTTACCAAAAACAAACCTAACATCCATAATACTCCTACCCGACCTCAAAACCCTCCCACTATTTTTTAGCATCAAATATAAAAAAATTATTTAACAATCTCAAACATGCTTACTATGTGCCGATAACCTCCCAACTGAATTTCTCAAGATAGCAGCCAGTGCTACTATACCACACTCAGTATCAGTCCTTATAAATGGGTCAATACAAGAATCCTATGTTCCTTCTCTCTGGAAAAAGTCGCATGTAACCCCATAACATAAAGGGGAACCTAAACAGAAATGTCCAGCTTTAAATTCCATCCCATCCTAACCCCCTCTCAAAAATATTGGAAAAAAGTATCCACAAGCACCTTCTTCAATAAATACCTTCTTCAACAACTCTTTGCTTCTACACAACATGGCTTCCACCCAGCACATAGTGCTACCACTGCCCTTATATTCTTCCTAGACATCATCAACAAAGCCAGGGACAATGGTAAACGTGTATCTTCTTTATCCGTGGACCTATCTAAGGTCTTTGATATTGTATCACACAGCAAACTCTTACACAGAATGCCTTCCCTTGAACTTTTACACTCCCTTCTCACATGGTTCAGATGCTACTTGTCTAACAGACAAGAATATGTTAATTGCCTCTGCACCCTATCCCCTTTTCTACCAGTTACTGCAGGTATACACTACTAGGTAACAATATACTATTGCTGTTGGAGTATATTCACCAACAACCTCTGTATTTCTTCCAAGCAAGCCTTTCTCATATGATATACAAATTAATCTACTCTCATTCGTTCCTCTAACAGTGGAACCCATCTTCGACAAATAACAGAAGAAGCCTTTAACTCCATTGAAATCTAGTTCCAACAAGCTCAATTACTGCTCAGCCATAAAAAAGCTCCTCCTGCTTTTTTCCCAAATCACATAGCACTGACAAAAGAAACATCAAAATCACTTCCCTAAGCAACAATGATATTGAAATAGTATCTCATACTAAATACTTGGCATGATGATAGATAACACCATGACATTTGACCTACATATTCTAAATGCAATTAATAAAACACACCAAAAATTATGAATGCCGAAGAGAAAAAGAAGTTATGTACTCACCATAACGTTCCATGTTTGTAGTCCATCTCGCCCTTCATTCTTACATATAGGTTCGGAGCCGATCCTCGGCTCCGACTTGGCCGATTACAAAGCTCAAAGTCTCTCAGTCTCTCATGGCAAGGTAGGTATCCCATAGTGCACTAGTAAGAATCCCCAGATCTTGTTTGCTGCTGTCTATAAAAGTGATAGAAATAATTTCCACAAGGAACAACAAAGATGAAAGGTCTCCACCCTACAGAAGAGAAATACTATCTTGTCTCCAGATCCTCCAAGGATATATGGACGGAGGTAGGTGGGTGGGTTCGTAGGAATGAAGGGTGAAATGGACTACAAACATGAAACGTTATGGTGAGTATATAACTTCTTTATGTTCTGTAGTCCTATCTCACCTTTATTCTTACATATGGGAAGAGTCACTAGCACCTTTTTCTCGGGTGGCTCACGGGAATATACCCCTAAGAACAGTGGAACCAAAGGAGGCTCTACCTCTTGAGGACAAATCCAATTTGTAATGAGTAATAAAGGTATGAGGGGTAGCCCAAGTTGCTGCTGCACAAATACTGTCAATTGGGACTCTGGCTTGAAAGGCAGCAGATATGGATAAGGATCTGGTAGAATGAGCCTTAATTTTAAACAGGAGTTCCTTGCCATTGGAAGAGTAAATAAATGAGATACAGTTTGAAATTCAATTTGATAGAGTTATCTTAAAGACTGGCATACCTTTTCTTGTCTCAGAAAAAGATACAAATAATTGGTCTGATTTTCTAAGTTCCTTGGTTCTATGTAGATAAACCTTAACTGTCTGTAAACATCAAGATGATGAAAGTTTTATACTGCACTGTTTGAATGATTAGGAAAAAAATACTGGCAGTTCGATAGTTTGATTCAAATTAGACTGAGAGCAAACCTTGGGGATGCAGGATGGATTTGTACAAAGGGAAACTGTGTCTCTATGAAAAATCAAGTAAGGAGGTTTGACTGACAGTGCTTGTAACTCTGACACTCTTCTGGCGGATGTAACAGCTACTAGAAAAATGGTCTTCCAAGAAAGGAACTTCTGTTCACAAGAATGTGCGGGTTCAAAAGGTGGGGAAGTAAGTTTGCAAAGAACGAAATTTACATCCCAAGGAGATACAGGTTCCTGAATGGGAGGTCTTAGCAAGGTAGTGCCTTTAAGGAAAGTTTTAAATAATCTGTGAGCCATAAGATTAGGCTCATGTTGTCCCAAATGAAAACTGGAGATCGCTGCCAGTTGAACTTTGATTGTAGCAGCAGCTGATCCCTGATGAAAAAGTTTGGTTAGGAATTCTAACACCAAGGGAATGGAGGCTGTGTAAGGATCTACGTTTTTCTCTTTTGTCCAGATAGAAAATCTTTTCCATTTGCTAGCACATAACTTCCTCGTGGAAGGCTTGTAGGAAGATGTGAGGATACGGGTAACTGCATATGAAAAATTATGAAGCCTGACTAGGGATGGAAGTGAAGCAGCCATGCTGTCAAGTTGAGGGTGAGGAGGCAGGAGTGGAGGGTGCCTGACATGTGTGTCAAGAGGTCTGGAACTGGGTCCAGAGTCCATGGATTGTCTAGAAGGTGAGGCCCGAGAAAGGGGAACCAAGTCTGACGAGGCCAGTAAGGAGTGATAAGAATCATTCTGCTGCCCAAGGTCTTTGCTTTCTTGATCACCTTTGACATCAGTGGAAAGGGGGGGAAATGCATAAAGAAGTCCCAGAGGCCAATATTGAACAAGAGCGTCTCTCCATGTCTCCCCACGGGGGGGGGGGGGGGGGAGAGAGATAAGGGTGAAGAAGCTGCTGCATTTGGCATTGACTGAACTGGCAAACAGATCGCAGCAAGGCTATCCCCATTTGCAAAAATCTGTTCCGTGACTTCCTGATTCAGAGACTACTAGTGAGGCATCAAGATTGCCCTGCTGAGCTTGTTGGCTATCACACTGGTTGTCCCTGGGATATGCGCTGCCACTAGAAAATGCTGGGAGGATATCGCCCAGTGCCAAACATGAACAGCCTCTCGACATAGGGGGTAGGATCTGGTTCCTCCTTGTTTGTTTAAATATCATACCACTGACATATTGTCCGATTGGATTGCTATCGTCCCTAGAGGAAGAAAGTCATGAAGTGCTTGCAACGCTAGTAGCACTGCTCTCATCTCTAGGACATTGATATACAAGTGATCCTTGTGATCTTGTCATGTGCCTCGGACAGTCCTTCCTAGATAATGGGCCCCCAGCCTATCTGGGAGGTATCCGTGGTCACAGTAGCAACGGGTTGGCGAGGAATGAAAGGTGTTCCTGTTTTTAGTTGATCGGGCTGAATCCACCAACAAAGGTCCTTTTTGCAAGATTCTGTTATCAGAATAGGATAAAACAGAGGCAGTTGTTGAAGAGACCACTGGGAAAAAAGCAGCCATTGAAGGATTCACATATGTAGTCTGGCTACTGGAACTAGAGTTATGGTAGAAGCCATGGTCCCGAAAAGTTTCAGCACTGACTTGGCTTTGACTCTTTGTTGAGGAAGTAGACTGTATATCTGTTGTCCGAGATTTTGTATTCTGTCTGCAGGAAGACGAGCCATCATGGTGATTGTGTCTATTTCTGCGCCTATAAAAGTCACATATTGAGAAGGTGACAAGGCAGACTTTTCCCAATTTATCGTGATCCCTAGCTGAGTGCAGACCTGGATGGCTGAAACCCTGGCTTGTAGAAGTAGGTGCCTGGTGTTGGCAGTCAGAAGCCAGTCGTCCAGGTATGGAAACACTTGGAATCCAAGATGTCTCAAGTGAGCTGTCACTACCGCCATGCATTTGGTGAACACCCTAGGGGCTGTGGTGAGACCAAAGGGCAGCGCACAAAATTGGTAATGACTGGCTCCCAACCGGAAGCGTAAATGACTTCTCGATGCTCTGTCCATTTTTATGTGGTAGTACGTATCTTGGAGGTCTATGGAGCACATCCAACTGTCTTTCCCTAACAGAGGGAGTATAGACTGCAGTGTTACCATTCGGAACTTGGACTTCTTCACTGATTCATTTAATGTGCTGAGGTCCAAATTGTGCCTCCAGTACCCTGTTCGTTTTGGCACTAAAAAGAATCTGTAGTAAGTTCCGAATCCTATCTGATCTGTGGGAATGGTTTGGATGACTCTCTTTGTAAGCAACTTTTGAACTTCTATGGTTGGTTGATCCCTGCGATTGGGTGGAACATCTGGGATCTTCTTGGTGGTATGGGGTGGGAGAAAGAATGGTATGGAGTATCCTCTGGTGATTATTCTTTGTACCCACTTGTCTTGGGTGATGTTGAGCCATGCTTCTGGATACAAAGATAAGCAACCCCCGACTGGCTCCAGAGAAGTGAAGTCGGGCCCCACTTAAGGAGCACCGATACGGACATCCACGAAAGGAATCATGGCCACCCTGGTTTTGTGGGCCCCCCTGAATCTAGGGCAACGTCTACCATTAGTTCCTCCTCCTCTGTCTCTGAAGGAGGAATCACCCTGTGCGTCTGGGAAAAATCTCTGGGATTTCTTGAACCAAATTTTCCCGCCTCTCTGACCCTTGGGGTATGGTCTAGAAGGGACAGAAAAACGTACACCCATGGCAGAGAAAGTTTTCCCTTCCTGCTCACACCTGGTGAGTGTATATTTTAACCTTTGGTCCAAACAAAGAGGAATCGTCAAAGGGGACATTGGTGAAAGTAAATTTGAAGGGCACCACAAAGTTACATAAACACATCCAGGAGTGTCTCCTAAGGGAAACTCCTGAACCCGCTGCCCTACTCGCTCCATCTGCTGCACAGGATATCAGCCTCATGGAGGAGTTAACAATGGAGTTTACAGTGGACAACTGAGCAGTAACTTTCTCAAGGACTCCTTCAGTTGATGCACCGTGGAGAGTATCTCTCCTAGCTCCTTTAGGAGATGTCTTTGAAGCCTAGTAAAATGAGTGAGGTAATTCAGTGAATGCTGCTGAAGAGCAGATATGCTTCCCATATCTATCCATCAATCGAGACTCCTTGTTCGGTGGATGGACAGATGTAGAAGTCTCTGCTAGTTCCTTCTTTGTGGCTGCCGCCACTACCATAGCATCTACAGGCACACCTTTGGTCAAAAAATCTTTCTCTTTGGGGACTGAAAGAAATTTGTTTAGCCTTCTTGGTACTGGTTCCACGACATCAGGAGTTTCCCACACCTTTCGACTAACTAGGTCCAGGAGCTCATCGAAAGGTGGAGACACCAAAGAGGCTGAAGGTTGAGACCCAAAAGCCTTCAGGTACACTGACTCCTCATCAGAAGGAGTGACAGTGGGCAGGCCGCCTCTCTGTTTCAGAATCTCTAAGATATCTACAAAGGAGATATCATCAGAGGATGACATAGGGGACCCTTCTGACTCCTCGAGGTCAGTGTCCGAGGTGATGGACTCATCCAGGGAGTCTACATGCTTCCTCTTGCAAGTTCTCTTCTGAGGGGGCTCCTCAGAAGGGTATTTTGGGGAGGTCTCGGAAGACTGGGATCCACTCAGCAGGGGCCCCTGAGGGAGCGTGTCTCTGCTGCCGAGAGAGAGAGAGAGAGATGGTGCTGAGACAGAGGTCGGTGCTTGAGGGGGAAGAGCATCGGTACCCTTGTGCAGAGCTGATGACCTAAATAGCACGCTCCTCATCATCTCGAATGCAGATCTCTTTGGCTCCGATGACAGTCCCGATTCCGAGGAAACGGAAGTAGCCCTCGGCTCCAAAGCGATTGGCTCTGAGACGGATGTTGGATCTGTGCTCAGCCTAGGCAACGCACCAAGAGGAAGGCTTGGAACCAAAGAAGTTCGGGTGCAAGCATCCCTGACAGGACCGACTGCTGAGTTTCGGCTCCTAGACACCAAGGATGGCGCCGAAGGTGTCGGAGTGGAACTTGGCTCCGAAACAGACACAAGAGGTGCTGGAATTGAGGGATCCACAACAAGTGGCACCGAAAGCTCTGGCTCCAAAGGACCAACATGGCTTGGAGGAGGAAAAGCAACAGGGAGAATGGTCTTAGATGACTCTGGAACTGACTGGGTCAGAGCCAGCAACAATTTTGGTAATGCCGATGACTTCAAGAGTGTAAGCAGTACTCTCTCTACAACCTCTTCAGAAAGGCTCTTGGAGGATCTGGACGAAAAGGTAGGCGACCTAGATCTTTGCAATATAGGAGACTGTAAAGTTGAGGAGACTGGCAATAACTCTCTGGACTGGCTCCGAGGTAAATTCTCAGTGGTTGGCTCCGAAAAACTTGGGGCCGACACTGGAGTGTCGATATCAATAACCTCGACCGGTTCCAAGGACTGTGGAGCCAAAGAGGTAGAAGGTTTGTCCAATATCAATACTTTTTGAGGAGGTCCAGATAAAATAGTCAGTGCAGGAGAATGTCTCTTGGCCGACTTGACCTTCTCTTTCTTTGATGAAGGAGACTTGGGATTAAGAACTGGCTAAATCCTCCTCAAAGGAAGGCTTAAGGAGACCTTTCAGGATTAGTTTGTTCTTCCTTTCTTGGAGAACTCGAGAGCTGAATGATTGACATAAAGAACATGTTTCCTGAAGATGAATAGCACCGAGAAAGTAAACACAGTTACTATGTCCGTCAGTTATTGACATTTTTTGGGAGCATTTAAGACACTTTTTAAAACCCGAAGATTTATGATCCTTAGACATGCTTCACACAAACAGAACACTATAGAAAGCAGAAGGAGAGGACAAGGTCCTCTAACTTAAACGGCCTAGCCCTGCAAGAATCACCGCACACAAGGAAACACAACCGAGGACTAGGTCCTCTAACTTAAACGGGCCTAGCTGTAAAACAGGAAAGAATTTAAGTCAAGAAGAAAGGTTACCACAGATTGTAAATTTAAACAACAGGCTAATTACTAGCTAATAAGAAAGCAAACAACACTCCAGACAAGAATACTATTCTAGTGAAATACAATACTAGAAAAAAGGTCCTAACACAAACATGGACCTACGCTAATAGAAATAACTATCTCGAAAAATTAGCACGCAGAAAGGGATACCACTCTGAGAACAAAACGGACCTAGCAACAGCCAACAAGTTCTCAACAATAACTTCAGAAAAATAGCAAAAACACACTACTATTTACTACCTATAATAACTACGACTAAGCTATGTAAACTAAGCTAAAACTATATGCAAAAAATATCAGTAAGAACAATAATAATAATAAAAATATCCAACTTAGCCAGGGCCAAGAAAGAAGCACTTCTGAACTTGTAGACGCAGCATACAAGATCTGGAGATTCTTACTAGTGCATTATGGGATACCTACCTTGCCACGAGCCAGCTGAGGGACTTCGAGCTTTGTAATCGGCTGAGTCGGAGCCGAGGATCGGCTCCGAACCCATATGTAAGAATGAAGGCGAGGTAGGACTACAGAACATCAAAAAACTTCCTTACAACTAATACTAAAGTAACCCTAGCTAACACTTACCTACTACCATTACTTATATGGAGTTCCCATCCTTACAAAACTTCAGACCTATCTAAATCTATGTATCAGTGAAATTATAACAAGATTGCATGCTTTCTTGCAAACAAACCCAATCAAAGCTATTCTAAACAAACTTAATTGGTTACAGCTAATACACCATCTTACACACACACTCCATTAATCACAGTACAAAAAATTATAAACAGTCCTTCAGCTTGCCCAGCTCTTCATGCAATTATCCAAAATTACAACCCACAATGTCTCTTAAGATGAAATGATAATCAACTGTTTATCATACACTAACCAAAAATGTGCAGGTCACTCCCTACACTCTAA
>NC_056726.1:1988218357-1988300857 GCF_019279795.1 Protopterus annectens | reverse complement strand
TGAAGGGATTGGTGCAGCCTGCCTGATTGATGGACCAAGAGGTCTGGCACTGGGTCCAGATTCCAGGGCTGCTCCAGCAGGTGACGATGCAGGAATGGGAACCAAATTTGTCGAGGCCAGTAAGGGGCAATGAGGATCATCCTGGATCCCAATGTGGTCACTTTCTGAATCAGTTTGGGAATTAAGGGAAAAGGTGGGAATGCATACAGAAGACCCCGGAGCCAATCGTGAACTAGAGCATCTCTGGCGGAGTGGCCGAGGAGGGGGAAGAGAGTGAAGAAGTCGTCGCACTTGCTGTTTAGAGGGGTTGTGAAAAGGTCACAGCAAGGTTGACCCCATCTGCGGAAAATTTTGTCTGCTACTAACTGATTGAGAGACCACTCATGAGGCATGACAACAGATCTGCTCAGCCTGTCCGCTATGACACTGGACTTCCCGGGGATGTGTGTTGCTATCAGAAACCGTTGAGAGGAGATCGCCCACTGCCAGAGTCTGAGTGCTTCTCAACATAAGGGGAAGGACCTTGTTCCGCCCTGCTTGTTGATGTACCACACTACAGACATATTGTCCGTCGGAATTGCAATAGTCCCGGTGGGTAGAGAGTCCAGAAGAGCTTGCAACACTAAAAGTACCACTCTCATCTCCAAGACGTTTATGTGCAGGTGGTACTCTAGAGGTTGCCAAGTGCCCTGGACAGTCCTGCCCCGAAAATGCCCCCCCCACCCGATCAGGGAGGCATCCGTTGTCACCGTGGCAACAGGAGGAGGAAGAACAAACGGTCTCCCTTGAAGTACTTGAGAGGAGACCATCCACCAAGAAAGGTGGTCTTTGCATGATTGGGTGATTATTATGTTGTGAGACATCGGAAGCTGTTGAAACGACCATTGGGTAAAATGAAGAATCTGCATGTGAAAACGAGCCAGGGGAAGTAATGTGATTGCTGCTGCCATGAGACCCAAGGTTTTCAGTACAAATCTAGCCTGAATTCTCTTGCACTGTAGTAAGGTCTGGACATGTCAGCGAATGTCTGATACTCTTTCTAAGGGAAGTTTTTCTGACAGCTCTTTTGTATTTAATCTTGTGCCTATAAAGGTTATAGATTGACAAGGCAACAATGCAGACTTTTCAAAGTTTATAGAGATACCTAGCTCGGAGCAAGTTTGGATGGTATAATCCCTGGCTCGCAGTAGCTGATGCCTGGTGGAAGCAGTTAGGAGCCAGTCGTCTAGATATGGAAACACCTGGAATTCTCGCCGTCTCAGGTGAGCCGTAACCACTGCAATGCATTTGGTGAACACCCTGGGGGCTGTGGTGAGGCCAAAGGGCAGGGCTCTGAATTGATAGTGACTGGCTCCCAGCCGGAAGCGGAGAAACCTTCTGGAGCATCTGTCCATTTTGATATGGTAGTACGCATCCTGAAGGTCTATGGAGCACATCCAATTGTCCTGACCCAAAAAGGGTAGGAATGGACTGAAGTGTGACCATCCGTAACTTCGTTCTCTGAACAGATTTGTTTAAACTGCTGAGATCCACAATGGATCTCCAGTCCCCTGTCTTTTTTGGTACCAAAAAGAACTTGGAGTAAGTCCCGGATCCTTGCTGGTCTGCTGGGACTGGCTGGATGGCCCTTTTTTCTAGCAGTTTTGAAATTTCTAGTACTGCTTGTTCCCTTAGACTGGGTGGAACATCTGGAAGGGACTTGTTTGTTTGTACAGGGGTGTGGACAAAGGGGATTTTGTAACCCTCGGATATGATAGACCGTACCCATTTGTCTTGTGTGAGGAGTTGCCAGGTTTCTGGGTACAGTGACAATCTTCCCATGACTGCCTCCGAAGGTGGATAGTCGGGCAGCCCCTCAGGGGTGCTGAAAGGGTTTGTCAGAGAAAGATTCTCTGCTACCCTGATTTTGCGGACCCCCTCTGCCCCTTGGGCGGCGTCTATTATTGTTTTCTCCTCTGCCCCTGGAGGGAAACTCGTCACGTGTGTCAGGCACGACTCCCTGGGGTTTCCGAAACCACATTTTTCCACTCTTCTGACCTTTAGGGTATGGTCTAGAGGGAGTAGAAAAATGGAATCCAATGGCAGAGAGAGTCTTGCCTTCCTGCTCACACCTGGTAAGGGTATCCTTCACCTGTGGTCCAAACAAAGCCGAACCGTCAAAGGGGGTATTGGTGAAGGACGCCTTAAAGGGGTCAGCAAAGTTACATAACCGCATCCAGGCATGTCTTCTCAAAGCCACGCCTGTACCTGTGGCCCTACTCGCCCCATCAGCTGCATAAGAAATGAGCCGTATGGAGGAGTTGACTATACAGTTAAGGGTCGCCAGCTGGGAGTTAATCTTATCCTGAGACCCCGCAGCTGATGGATCCTGAAGGGTATCACCAAGTTCCTTGAGAAGATCCCTTTGAAGGCGGGTGAAATGGCACAGATAATTCAACGACCGCATGGAAAAGGTCGCTGAAGAAAACATCCGCTTCCCATACCTGTCCACTGTCCTAGATTCTTTATTAGATGGATGGACAGGCACCGAAGGGTCAGCCAATTCCTTCTTAGTGGCTGCTGCCACAATCATGGCATCAACAGGGACACCTTTTGTCAGAAATTGCTTGTCAGACGGGGCTGTAATGAATTTAGTGGGCCTGCGGGGAGTTGATTCCACTGTGTCCAGGGCTGTCCACGCCTTCCAAGCCACCACTTCCATGAGCGGGTCGAAAGGTGGAGACACCCAGGAGGTGGAAGGGTGAGAACCAAATGCGTCCAGGTACACCGACTCATCTTCGGAAGGGTTAAGGGCAGTCCAGTTCCCCCTCTGCCTAAGGATCTCAAGGATGTCTGAAAAAGAGACATCCTCAGAGGAGGACCTTGGGGACCCTTCCGAATCCTCCAAGTCGGTATCAGATGTGACTGACTCGGGGGAGTCAACATGTTTCCTCTTACATTTTTTCTTCCAAGGGGGCTCCTCTGAATGATCAGGGGAGGCCTCGGAAGAGGAAGATACGCCCAATGGGGCGACCTGGAGCGTCTGTTCTCCACGCTTGGGGTCAGGAGGGTGGACAGAGACTGATGCAGGCACCATGGGGGGAGAGCCGAAGGGGCCGATCGTGGAGCCGACACAGGAGTCAGCACACTCCTCATGACCTTGAAGGCGCCCCTATCAGGCAGAGAAGAGGGTGCCCGCTCCGAAGAGACGTGATTCCTCCCGGCACCGAGAGGGATGGCTCTGAGGTCGATGTCGGGGCCAAGCTCACCTGCGCCGAGGCCCCGAGAGGGAGAACAGGGTCGGACAAGGGTCTGATGCCACTCGCCCCCTCGGAGCCGACAAGGGAGTCTCGGCGCCTGGATCCCTCCAAGGACGGAACCAATGAAGAGATCGGAGCCGATGAGGGAGCCGAAAGGTGTGGTATTGGCTCCGATGTTCCTATGATTCGAGCGCAAATGAGCTCCGGCTCCGAACACAGTGGTAGAGTCGGAGGAGGAACTGCTGAAGACACAGGGATAGCCACAGTCTGTTGAGAAGGGCTGGTCAACATTTTGGCCAGGGCCTGCGACTTTAGGAGCCTACTGACCACCCTCTCCAAGTCATGATCGGATAGCCTGGAGGACCGAGAGGAGTGGGACCTATGGCTCCGCTCCGATTGAAACAATGGAGACCTCGGAGCCGAACAAACAGATTCTAAAGAGGGGGACCTTGAACGTTTTCGGCTCAGAGAAGGTTCCAACACTAAGGTCGGAGCCGACTGAGGTCTTGAGATGTTGGTTCCAGCCGGAATCGACAAGGAGGCAGAAGCTCCGCTCAGCGACGGCACCGAACAGGGAGCAGATGGTTTGGCGGGCTTTAAGGATTTTCCCGACGGAGGCTTAGCCGGGGATCCTTCTGGCTTAAGTAAGCCTCTCAATATGTGCTTGTTCCTATGCTCCTGCAGAACACTCGGGCTGAAGGCGTGGCAGAACGAGCAAGAGTCCTGCAGGTGTAGGGGACCCAAGTAATAAACACAAGAAGTGTGACCGTCTGTCAGAGACATCTTCAGACAGCACGAGTCACACTTCTTGAAACCTGAAACTTTGGTATCTTTAGACATTTAAAAAAAAAGGATACCAAAGGGAAAAGGTAACTAGTGCTTGATCAAGGCACACACAAACGCGCACTAGGTAAACTAACAGTAATAATAACTATAAAACTATAGCCACACAACTACCTTACTACTAACAAATATATACATAAAAATACAAGAAAAAACTACAAAACTAACTAATTGTAGTTAACAAGGCCTAACACTACCCTAAAAGGGTGCGGGGGGAGGGAAGAAACTCTCTAACAACAAAAAAATGAGTTTTTAAGTGGGATACCAAGGGGTACACAATCTAATTAAACTAAGAGGAAAGGATTATCTAAATATAAGAAAATATTAAAGGTAATTATAGAAGAAAAGATTTATAAGACCTGGAGCCGGTAAAATCACAACCTCATAGCTGAAGCGGCAAACGAGATCTGGGTATCTGACGCCTAGCATTGTGGGATATGGGGAGGCCTCGAGCCGGTAAATAGCTCTCGAGCTTTAGTAGAAGGCCGAGTCAGAGCCGAGGATCGGCTCCGAACCCATTCAGCAAGAATGAAGGCGAGATAGACAACTTAACATCAACTAGTATCAGGATCTGAAGGGCATAACATTTCAAACTCTGAGATCTTTAGAAAAAGACTGAGCAAGGAGAGGTCTGGCATGCACGGGCTTTAAAGTCCCTTTTTTTCTTTGGCATCAGAAACACCCTTTAATAAAATTCCTTGCTCCTCTGGCTGACAGATCTTAGTTCTATTCCTCCCTGAGATAACATCTGAACCAGAACTGGAGGGAACAGAGATAACTGGTTTGATGGACAAGAAGGAATCCCCTAGAAAGAAGAGAGGGACTCCCATTGTGAAATGTACCCCTGTTGAATTACTTTGAAAACCCATTTGTCTGAAACAATTTGATGTCACAAAGAAAGATTTTGATTTTGAGAGATGGACAGATTGCCAGGGTGGGAAGAGCCTAAGTGATCAAACTGTCATCCTGACCTTTGGGACTGTTACTGATTCTGAGAACCTTTTCTTTCTTTTTGGAGCCTTCTTTTCATTGCTTTTTAAAATCATGCTTGTTGGCACCTTGTTGCTTGAATTGTTTTTTGAAAAATATATCTGAAGTGGAAGGATTGTTTTATTTGTCTTATAAAAGGAAACTTAGAAAATTTGGGTCAGCCCTTGAATTAACATTCCACTCTCATCAAATCTGTTAAGAACTTTAACAGCTGAAAAACCAGAAAGGACTTCCTCGTCAAGAGAGAATTTAAAATTTCAGTTTTAACACTTTCAGGAAGATTTTGAGACTGCAACCAAGCAAATCTTCTATTGACTGATCTAGAAACAGATGCCCTGGGATCAGCAATGTCATAAGAACACTTGAAAGCATGCTTAATTACACAGTAACCAGAAAAAAAAGAGGCATTTACAGAATTTTTCATCTTGGAAGAGAGAAGGATGACAGTTAACTTTTTTATATTCTCAAAAGACAGAAGTAAAAGTTTGAACATGTAAACCTAGCAGATTAAAATTTGGAAAGTTAAAATGACAGAAGAATACATTTCCCAAATTTGACAAAAGCTTTTCCATTTTTGTCAGTATGAATGAAATTAGCAATTTGTCTTGCAGAAACAGTTTTCGGTAAGGAAATCACTACAGGTCTGTTTTAGGATTAGAAACCAAGTATTTTTGAGTCCAAGGAGCCTTGTTTATTCTGTCAGACTTATTAGGAGCAGAAGGTTGACTGTCAGGGAAAATGCAAGCTGTCAGGAGAACATACTCCAGAGTATATAAAACAAGAGATACAGCTGCAGATTAAGGAATATCCAGCTATAACAAATCATAATACATTTGCTGGGTAATAGGAATATCATTCTGTTTCCAATAAAAAAAAATTCTTTTTCGTTTTATATAAGGTATCAGAAAAAGATAAGTCTTCTGGTGGAAAATAAAAAGCCACACTTTCCTCAAAATCAGAACCTTCACCCTGAGAAAAGAAGCCTGAAGCACAACTGTCTTCCTCCAATTCCTGCTCCTCTGACTGAAAATCAATATTAGAAAGAAAGGGAACTATTTTTCTTTTTCTTTTCTGAAGGGGAAACAGACACAGAAATAGCAGAAATTAATGCCTTGGCAAACCGCAGTATGTCTTCCCTGTACATAAAAATACAGACAGAAAAAACTTTTAGTTATGTACTCACCATAACTTCAGATGTTTGGGATCCATCTCACCTACATTCTGACTGATGGGTTCGGAGCCGATCCTCGGCTCCGACTCGGCACGCTTATGCCAAAGAGCGAAGTCTCTTATTGGCTGAGCTTACTATATCCCAGGATGCACCACTACCAGTCCCCCAGATCTAGTTTGTCCGCATACATGCACACACGCATGCACTGCTTATATAATATTGACAGATGATACAAGATAAAAACAGTAGAACTCAAACCGTTCAATCTCTTCTGATCTCCAAGGCAGGGGGAAGGAGGGTGGGTATTAGGAATGTAGGAGATGGATCCCAAACATCTGAAGTTATGGTGAGTACATAACTAAAAGATGTTATGTGATCCTATCTCGCCTACATTCTGACTGATGGGACAGCGTCCCTAGCACCTAAATCCTGGGTGGCTCACTGGAAAACACTCCTGAGTACCGTGGAACCAAATGATGCTCGCCCTTTAGATGCCACATCCAATTTATAGTGGGAAATGAAAGTGTGCGGGTTGGACCAAGTAGCCGCAGCACAAATCTCAGAAATAGCGAGCCTGGAATGGAATGCAATAGAGGTAGCCATAGCTCTAGTAGAGTGAGCTTTGACAGATGTTGTAAGTTGTTTATTTGAAGAGGCATAAGCCTGAGTTATGCAATCTCTGATCCATTTGGCAATAGTAGCTTTAGTGATGGTTTTACCCAGTTTATTATCTGAAAAGGACACAAACAATTGATCTGTTTTTCGAATTTGTTGAGTCCTATCTAGATAGAAGCGCAATTGCCTGTGAACATCCAATGTAGGCAAGGTGTATTCCGCCTTGTTTGAAAATTTTGGAAAGAAAACTGGTAGCTCTAGAGACTGTTGGAGACAGAGATTAGAACAAACTTTTGGAACAAAAGATGGATTAGGCCTATGTGATACTCTATCCTTGTGAAAAATCAAGTACGGTGGTTTGATAGATAGGGCTTGAAGTTCTGAAACTCTTCTTGCAGATGTGATTGCAATTAAGAAGGCAGTTTTCCAAGACAGATATTTCAACTCACATGTAGCAGCCGGTTCAAAGGGGGAAGATGTTAAGGCACGAAGTACCAAATCAAGATCCCACGGAGGCGCAGGATGAGAAACTGGGGGTCTTAAAAGCACAGCACCTTTCATGAAAGTTTTACATAATCTGCTGCTCATCAAAGGTGGGTCTATGGAATCGTGAAATTTGGAGATAGCTGCTAGTTGGACTTTAATAGTAGAGACTGAAGATCCTTGATTAAACAAGGATGTTAATTTCAAGACCTCTGGTATCGGGGCAGTAATAGGGTCTAAGCCTCTGAGTTGAGCCCAGATAGCAAACCTCTTCCACTTACTGTGATACAATTTCTTAGTGGTGGGTTTGTGGGCTGAAGATAAAACGTGAATAACTTCCGGGTCCAAGGTGTGATTTCTGACTATAGTCGGAAGTGGAGGAACCAAGCTGTTAATTTCAAAGTGTGAAGGGACTGGTGCTGTTGTCCCGACTGATGAACCAGAAGGTCCGGAATTAGATCCAAGAACCAAGGACCGTCCAGGGTATATTTCTGTAGGTAAGGGAACCATACTTGACGAGGCCAGTACGGAGCAATTAGAATCATTGTGGACCCCAATTGGGAAGCTTTCTGGATGACTTTGGGGAGGAGTGGAATCGGAGGGAAAGCATAAAGCAGTCCTGTTGGCCAAGGTTGGACTAGAGCATCCGTAGCTGTCTCCCCTTGACACGGGGTCAAGGAAAACAACCTTTTGCACTTCATGTTTCGTGGTGTTGCAAACAGGTCGCAGCACGGAATCCCCCACCTTTTGAAAATCTGAGCTGCTACTGTTTCGTTCAGAGACCACTCGTGAGGAGAAAGAATAGTCCTGCTCATTCTGTCTGCTAATACATTGGATTTGCCTGGAATGTGGGTCTCTACCAGGAAGCGCTTGGTAGCCACTGCCCATTCCCACACCCTCATGGCCTCTCTGCAAAGGGGGTAAGATCTGGTCCCTCCTTGTTTGTTTAGATACCAGACCACCGACATGTTGTCTGTGTGGATGGCGATAATGCCTTGAGGGAGAAAGTTGTGGAGGGCTTGTAGGGACAGAAGTACAGCCCTCATTTCCAACACATTGATATGGAGAAATGTTTCGTTTGGAAGCCAAAAACCCTGAACTGATCTGCCCAGACAATGCCCCCCCCCACCCCGTCTGGGAGGCATCCGTTGTCAAGGTGGCCACCGGAGGGGGTATAACAAAGGGTCTTCCCTGATTCAGATTGGATGGCAGAAGCCACCAGCGGAGGTCCCGTTTGCATGTTTCTGTTATCAGTATGTGATGATTGAGGGGGAGATCCTGAAAAGACCATTGTGTCGATAATAGCCACTGGAGAATCCTCATGTGCAATCTTGCCAGAGGAACTAGGAGAACCGTGGCAGACATTGAACCTAAAAGTTGCAGGACCATCCTGGCTGGGGCTTTGGATCTTAGAAGCAGGGCTCGGACTTGATCTTGTAATGTTTGTATCCTTTCGGTAGGAAGGAAGATTCGCATTAATTTTGAGTCTATCTCTGCTCCTATGAATCTTATGCACTGAGAAGGCAGCAAGACAGACTTTGACCAGTTGAATGTAATTCCCAGGAAGCACCCAGGGAGATGGTGGCTTGTAGGTTCTCTAGTAGTAGATGCCTGGTGGTGGCAGTCAGGAGCCAGTCGTCCAGATAGGGAAACACTTGGAATCCGAGACTCCTCAGGTGAGCAGTCACTACTGCCAAACACTTGGTGAACACCCTGGGCGCTGTGGTGAGACCAAAGGGCAGTGCACAAAATTGGAAATGACTGTCTCCCAGGCTGAAGCGCAGATACCTCCTGGACGCCTGATGTATCGGTATGTGATAATAGGCGTCCTTGAGATCTATGGAGCACATCCAAACATCTTTCTCCAGCAATGGAAGAATGGATTGTAAAGTGACCATTCGGAATTTGGACTTCATGACGGACTGGTTTAGTTTTCTGAGATCCAAAATGGGTCTCAGGTCCCCTGTCTTTTTTGGCACTAAAAAGAACCTTGAGTAATTTCCGGATCCGATTTGGTCTGTGGGGACCAGTTGGATGACTCCTTTTTCTAGCAGCTTTGAAGCTTCTACGGCTGCAATTTCCCTTTGACTGGGTGGTGGGTCCGGGATTTTTTTGGACGGAGGGGGTGGGTGTGTGAAGGGAATGGTGTAACCTCCGTCAATAATCCGAAGCACCCATCTGTCCTGAGTAATAAACTCCCAGGCTTTTAGGTGCTTGGCAAAACGGCACCCGACTGGCTCCGGAGCAGCACAGCCGGGCAATCCCTCATGGAGTGTGGGAGGCTGAAGAGCCACGAAAGGACTCGCGGTCTCCAGTATTGCGGGGGCCTCTGCCGCCTCTGGGACGGCGTCTCCCAGAAAAATTTCCCCCTCCTCTGCCTCTGGAAGGGGAATCTTCCTGCTGTTGAGGAAAGAATTTCTGTGATTTGGAACCACATCTTCCCTCCTCTTTAGCCTTGGGATAAGGCCGAAAGGGAGTGGAAAATCATGCTCCTACGGCAGATAAAGTCTTTCCCTCCTGCTCACAGCGGGTAAGAGTGTCTTTTACCTTGGGTCCAAACAAAGAGGACCCATCAAAGGGAGCGTCGGCAAAGGAAGACTTGAAGGCCTCCGCGAAATGACACAAACGGAGCCAGGCTTGTCTTCGTAGAGCCACGCCTGTGCCTGCCGCTCTGCCCGCCCCTTCGACCGCATATGAAATGAGCCGCATGGACGAGTTAGAAATCGAGCTAAGGGTAGCCAACTGAGAGCTAACCGACTGTGCTCAGGTAGGTTACCTGAGGGGGAGTCTGAGAGCTCCTTAATCAGATCCCTCTGTAGTCTGGTGAAATGTGCCAAATAATTCAGGGACCTCAGAGTAAAGGCCGCTGAACTCAGGGTGCGCTTCCCGTACCGGTCCATGCTCCTAGACTCCTTATTAGGAGGATGGATGGACGTTGAAGCCTCTGCCACGTCCTGCTGGGTAGCAGATGCCACCACCATGGCATCTACAGCCACGCCTTTCGTTAAGAACTCCTTCTCGGGTGGGGCAGACAAAAATTTGTTAGGGCGAGAAGGCACTGGTTCCACAGTATCTGGATGTTCCCACGCCCTCCGACAAACCAAATCTAGGAGCTCGTCGAAGGGCGGAGACACCCAGGAGGCGGAGGGCTTAGCCCCGAAGGCCTTGAGGAACACCGACTCATCAGCGGAGGGGGGTTTGGAATTCCAGCCGCCTCGTTGCTTGAGGATCTCTAGAATGTCTACAAATGAGACATCATCCGAGGACGACTTTGGGGACCCCTCCGCATCATCAAGATCAGTGTCCGATGTAAGAGACTCATCGGGGGAGTCTACGTGCTTCCTCTTGCACAATCTCTTCCTTGGGGGCTCCTCCGAAGACAACTCCGAAAGACCCTCAGGAGGAGGGGAACCCCCAGTGGGGGTAACCTCAAGCCCCGGGGCTCCGCTGTCTAGAGACAGGGGAACTGCCAAAGACCCAGTCTCCATGCCCAGGGAAGGTGCCGGTAAAGCTGTAGAGATGGCCAAAGAAGATTTGGCCAAGGCACTCCTCATAGCTCTGAAGGCCGGACCCCCAGAATCCTGGGAGGGTCCAGTCGCCGGAGCCATGATAGCAGACGGAAGTCCCGCGGCCGAAGCCCCGAGAGGGAGGCTTGGAACCGACTGCATTGGTCCCGAAACGTCACCCCCGGGCCCGGCCGAAGAAGTCCATGTGCTAAACTCCGACCCGAAGGCCGGGGTTAGAGTAAGGGTCGGAGCCGACCCTAGGATCTCTACTGGCTCCGTCAGCACCTGCTCCGACGGAGCCGAAGCGGTCGGAGGAGGAATGGCAATGGAATGGGCTATCGGCTCCGAAGCCAAGTGGGTCGGAGCCAAAACTAATTTCTGAAAGACTGGGGACTGGAAAAGTCTTTGGAGCACCCTGTCTATGTCCGACTCTGACATCCTTGATGACCTGAAAGAGGCCGAACGGGTCCGAGTAGGCCTCTCCAACGGCTCCAAGGGACTAGGGGACCGGCTCCGAATCGACTCGATAATTATCGGCGCCGAAGGAGTGTCCAAACCAATTTCCATCGGTGCCGAAGAGGGCTTCGGCGCCGAGGAGGAAGTGTCTGAGAGGACAACCTTCATCGGCTCCGAGATCAGTGGAGCCGATGAAGGTGACCCGCCTCTCGATGCCCCAGCCGTCGGCTCCGAACCCAGAGGAGTCGAGGCTGGAGGCATCGAGGCAGACGTTCGCCCTCGGCTCCAAGTCCGTGGAGCCGAAGGAGAAGCCTGCCTATGTCTTTTGGCGGTCGGTTCCGACGGACTGGTCGGAGCCGGCGCTTTCTTCTTAGCAGGAGAAGGAGAGGAAGCTAATGCCTCTTCAAATGAGGGTTTAATAAGGCCTTTTAAAATAAGTTTATTTTTCCTCTCTTGGAGGACCCTCGAGGAAAAAGCGTGACACATGCTACAGGACTCCTGCAAATGTTTGGCGCCCAAACAGTACACACAGAGAGAGTGGTCATCTGTTATCGACATTTTGAAACTGCACTTAGTGCACTTCTTAAAACCTGAAGGCCTAGGAGCCTGTGACATTATGGCAACCAATTTAGTGAATAACTAGCAAAAGACAAAACACACTAACTATCACAGAAAAATTATTTTCTTTTTAAATCAAGGACTGTCACAAATAGAAAAGTATGACTAAAAAGGATCCAAGAACCCCTAAAAAAATAAAACGGGACTTGAAAGACAATGGACTGACAGGGAAAGGCCCTTCAACTCAAATGGGACCTCTAGTCAGACAATACACAATCACCACACAAATATTTTACCACAAAAAATATTCACTCATACACAAAAAACACGAGATAGCTGTTAAAACAGCTTTTTGTTGAATTTTAGGAAATCCCTGACAGGAAAGTAAGTGAAAAAAACACTACTTAGCTCAGCCAAGCTCAAGACCACGTCTTTGCTTGTTAGCGGCAAACGAGATCTGGGGGACTGGTAGTGGTGCATCCTGGGATATAGTAAGCTCAGCCAATAAGAGACTTCGCTCTTTGGCATAAGCGTGCCGAGTCGGAGCCGAGGATCGGCTCCGAACCCATCAGTCAGAATGTAGGCGAGATAGGATCACATAACATCTATATTTTTTATTTGTTTTCTTTTCCTGAGAAAATACCTAGAAAAAAATACTGGCTTATTGCAGGCAAACTCTCCTGCAGTTCAGACTTCTTTATTGGGCAAGGTGAAACTCCAATACCAGCCCCTTCTTCCAACACTGACAAGAGTGTTCTCCTTTGGCTATGGAGAGCAATCCTACAACCAAAGAGGATGTGTCGATTCTCTGGTCCTTAGTGGCTGTAGTTGCTATATCACAGGGACCAGGTAAACCAATGAGTGGTTTGAGAAGCCAGCACCTGCCATTGTAAAGTCACCCGTCAATGGCTGAGACAGAGTAAGAGCCAGTCCAATACCCAAAGACTCCCTCATAAATTTATTCTTCTTGTGGAAGGGGGGAAAGTAAGTACAGTTGTGTTAATAAACTTATGATAACAGTATCTGACTGCCTCATTACTGAAGTAGCCTCCGCTATATGGGTTATATCTTGCCTAGGATAAAACTGGGCAGTCTTTCAAAGCCTTGGGTTCCCTCTACCTGCACCCATACTGCTGGCTGCATGATTTATAAGCTGAGAAAAACAGTAGCCTGCGCACCAAACACTTCTGGTCTTTCTTGTTAACTGCAAAAGGGAGGCTACGGTTCTAATTAGAAAAGTAAATTAAGATGCAAATACGCAAATCCTTACCTTAGCATGAACCCAAACACAAAAAGGGTGGATCAAGGGTGGGAGGGAGTGGCTTATGCAGCAGTGATTTAAATGAAAATCTACTGTCATACTAAGTTTACAACTTATTGTGTTCATTCATAAATCATAGCTGCAGTAACATAAGCTATATGGGTAGAATACCAGAGCTTACACAGATTGAGAGGAAGAAGAATGAGGGTCCCAGGAGCCCCTGGAAAATGGTCCTATCAGAGCTGGTTCTAGACCTAGAAAATGAATCTAGTATGCACTGCTAGTTTGCACTGCTTTGTAAAGGTATGTACAGAGGATCAAGTAGCTGCCTCATGAATTCTTCTACAGTCCACCCATTTCCAAATCCCCACAGAAGAAGCCACGGCCATCATAGAATGTGCCTTAACCCTGCATGGAGGTGGCTTATTATTTTAGGTATAACAAAAAGAAATAAGTGACAACCATCTGGAAATAGTCTGTGTTGCCCTTTTTTTCTACATTTAATAGGAAATACACAACTATTCAGTTTCCCTAAAATGTTTAATTTTGTCAGGATATAACACTTGAGGTGCCTGTGCAAGTCCACATTATGAAGAATCCTTTCTCCCTATTTTTTATGTTCTGGAAAGAAGACAGGGAAGTAATTGGTTTGGCTTAAAGTAAACTCTGAAACTACTACAGGCATAAATAAGAAGTTATGTACCTACCATAACGTTCCATGTTAGTTGTCTTCTTCTCGCCTTCTTTCTTGCTGGATGGGTTCGGAGCCGATCCTCGGCTCCGACTCGGCCAATACTAAAGCTCGAGAGCTAATTCCACCGGCTCGAGGCTCCCCTATATCCCACAATGCTAGGCGGTAACTACTCAGATCTCGTTTGATAGCTATATCAAGCAATCCTAGTCTCCATAGAATGGAGTAGGGAAACCCACCTCAAAACAATCTGCGTAAAGGAAAGGCAGACCTCAGTAAGGATAGAAGAGGTGGAAGAACGTGTGGGAATGACAACTTTCAGAAGAAAAACACTAAATGAATTCCAGTCGGTCTGTCCAGGCTTGGGGGAAGGAGGGTGGGACGCAAGAAAGAAGGCGAGAAGAAGACAACTAACATGGAACGTTATGGTAGGTACATAACTTCTTAATGTTAAGTTGTCAATATCGCCTACATTCTTGCTGGATGGGACCGCGTCCCTAGCACCTTATCCCGGGTGGCCTATCGGAACAGACTCTTGAGAACAGTGGAACCAAAACTGGCACGACTTCTGGAAACCATGTCCAATTTGTAATGTGAAATGAATGTATGAGGAGAAGCCCAGGTGGCTGCTGCACAAATTGAATCTATTGGCAGCCTATCCAGAAAAGCTACAGATGTAGCTAATGCCCTAGTTGAATGAGCTCTAGGTCTTGAGGGTAGTTTTTGATGTCTGATCTCATAGATGAAGGTAATTGTAGAGGTGAGCCATCTAGAGAGGGATACTTTAGTAACTGGAAGGCCCAATTTGCCTTCAGCATATGACAGAAACAATTGATCAGATTTCCTGAATTGTTTAGTCCTGTCTAAGTAATATCTAAGTTGGCGATGAACATCCAAAAAATGTAGCTTTTGTTCCGACCTGTTTGAATAGTTAGGGAAAAAGACGGGAAGATCAATAATTTGGTTTAGGTTTATTTGAGAAGAAATTTTAGGCAAAAAGGATGGATTAGTACGGAGGGATACCCTGTCTTTGTGAAAAACTAAGTAAGGAGGACGACTGCACAGAGCATGGAGTTCGGATACCCTTCTCGCTAAAGTTATAGCTACCAGAAAAAGTGTCTTCCAAGAAAGCAACTTCAGAGAACATGAAGCCGCCGGCTCAAAGGGGGGAAGAATTAAAGATGCCAGAACGAAGTTCAAATCCCATTGAGGCGGGGGAACTTTGATTGGAGGTTTGAGAAGAAATAAACCCCTTAAAAAGGCTTTACAGAGTTTGTGAGCCATGATGCTAGACTCTGAAACACCAACATGAAAATTTGATATGGCAGCCAATTGAACTCTAATGGTTGATGCAGAAGATCCTAAATGAAAGAGTTCTGCTAGAAAGTCTAAAATAGACTGGATAGGTGCAGTAAAGGGATCTATGTTTTTTGATGTTGCCCAAAGGGAAAAGCGTTTCCATTTGCTACTATAAATCTTCCAGGTAGAAGATTTATGAGAGGCTATCAAGATATCTCGGACCAAGTGAGATATTGAGGGAAGCCTGGCTAAGGTAGGAATCAGAGAAACCACACTGTGAGGTTTAGAGAAGGCAGAGATTGGTGCAGCTGACCCGATTGGTGGGTTATCAGATCTGGTACTGGGTCCAGATGCCAAGGCTGCTCCAAAAGGTAACGATGAAGAAAGGGAAACCATATCTGTCGAGGCCAGTAAGGGGCAATGAGGATCATAGTCACTCTCAAGGCGATGGTTTTCTGAATTATTTGAGATATCAGTGGAAAGGGGGGAAAGGCATATAGAAGTCCCCGGGGCCAATCGTGGACTAGAGCGTCTCTGGTGGGATGGCCTGGTAATGGGAAGAGAGTGAAGAAGTCGTGACACTTGCTGTTTTGGGGAGTAGCAAAAAGATCGCAGCAAGGCTGGCCCCATCTTAGGAATACTTCTTCTAGAACTGATTTCTTTAGAGACCACTCGTGGGGCATGAGAATTGCTCTGCTCAATTTGTCTGCAATAACGTTGGATTTCCCGGGAATGTGCGTTGCTATCAGAAAACACTGAGAAGAGATCGCCCATTGCCAAAGTCTGAGTGCCTCTCGACATAAAGGGTATGATCTGGTTCCGCCTTGTTTGTTGATGTACCACACTACGGACATGTTGTCCGTTTGAATTGCAATAGTCCCAGTGGGAAGAGAGTCGTGAAGGGCTTGCAACGCTAAAAGCACTGCTCTCATCTCTAAAACGTTTATGTGCAAGTGGCACTCGAAAGGTTGGCACATGCCCTGGACTGTCCTGCCTTGATAATGCCCCCCCACCCGATCAGGGAGGCGTCTATTGTCAACGTGGCGACTGGGGGGGGGGGGTGAAGGGTCTTCCTCGGAGAAGTTGAGGTGATGTGATCCACCAAGACAGTTGATTCTTGCATGCTTGAGTTATCAATTTGGTATGGGACATCGGGAGCTGTTGAAAGGACCATTGAGTAAACAGCATCCATTGGAGGATCCTCATGTGAAAGCGAACTAAGGGGAGAAGGGGAATAGCTGCTGCCATGAGTCCTAGTACCTTCAAAACCTGTCTGGCTTTGACTTTGTTGCATTGTAAGAGAAGGGAAACTTGGTTCCGAATGTCTGACACCCTCTGCTCTGTGAGTCTGGCTGAAAGATTGAGTGTGTCTAAGGTGGCGCCTATAAAGACAATAGATTGACAAGGCGACAAAGCAGATTTTTCAAAATTTATCGAAATGCCTAGAGCTTGGCAAGATTGGATGGTGAAGTCCCTGGATAGGAGAAGCTGATGTCTGGTGGTGGCAGTAAGAAGCCAGTCGTCCAAATATGGAAACACCTGGAATCCTTGACGTCTCAAGTGAGCCGCGACCACTGCTATGCATTTGGTAAACATACGGGGGGGCTGTAGTGAGACCAAAGGGCAGGGTCCTGAACTGGTAGTGACTGGCTCCCAGCCTGAAGCGGAGATATCTCCTGGAGCGTCTGTTCATTTTGATGTGGTAGTACGCGTCCTGAAGATCTATCGAGCACATCCAATTGTCCTGACCCAAGAAGGGTAGAATAGACTGTAGCGTGACCATCCGGAATTTTGTTTTCTTGACAAACTTGTTTAAGTAGCTGAGATCCAGTATGGGTCTCCAGTCCCCTGTTTTCTTTGTTACCAACAAGAATTTGGAGTAGATTCTGGATCCTTGCTGGTCTGCCGGGACTGATTGGATAACTCTTTTTGATAGCAGCTTTGAAATTTCTAATGCTGCTTGTTCCCTTAGACCAGGTGGAACATCTAGAAGGGATCTTTTTGGTTGGGTTGGGATGTGAATAAAGGGAATTTTGTAACCCTCGGATATGATCGACTGTACCCATTTGTCTTGAGTAAGGGAAAGCTAGGCTTTTGGGTACAGTGATAACCTTCCCCCGACTGCCTCCGAAGGTGGACAGCTGGGCAGCCCCACAGGGGTGCTGAAAGGGTTTGTCAGAGAACATTTCTCTGCTACCCTGGTTTTGCGGACCTCCTCTGCCTCTAGGGAGGTGTCTATTATTATTCCCCCCTCTGCCTCTAGAGGGGGAATCGGCCTTGTGCGTCAGATGAGACTCCCCCATTGTTTGCGGAACCACATCTTTCCTCCCCTTTGACCTTTGGGATAGGGTCTAGAAGGGGTAGAAAAACAGACTCCTACAGCAGAGAGAGTCTTACCTTCTACCTCACACCTGGTCAATGTATCCTTCACCTGTGGACCAAACAAGGATGATCCATCAAAGGGAGAATTGGTGAAGGACGCCTTGAAAGGGTCCGCAAAGTTGCATAGCCGCATCCAGGCATGACGTCGTAAGGCAACACCTGTGCCTGCGGCTCTACTCGCCCCATCTGCTGCATATGAGACCAGCCGCATGGAGGAGTTAACGATGGAATTTAGGGTTGCCAGCTGGGAGTTCTTTGTGTCTTTGAACCCCTCAGCTGTAGGATCCTTTATCAGTTCACCCATATCCTTGAGTAAATCTCTCTGGAGACGAGTGAAGTGGCATAAGTAGTTCAGCGACCGCATTGAAAAGGTCGCTGATGAGAACATCCGCTTGCCGTACCTGTCCATGGTCCTAGATTCCTTATTAGGAGGATGGACAGGAACCGAAGGATCAGCTAACTCCTTCTTTGTGGCCGCAGCCACCACCATGGCATCAACACGGACACCTTTGGATAAAAAATCTTTGTCTCTGGGGGCAGTAATAAATTTGGATGGTCTCCTCGGGTGGGTTCCACTGAGTCAGGAGCCGTCCAAGCCTTCCTTGCCACCACTTCCATAAGGGGGTCAAAGGGAGGGGACACCCAGGAGGTAGAAGGGCGAGAGCCAAACGCCTCAAGATACACTGACTCATCCTCCGAAGGGTTAAGGGCTGGCCAGTTCCCCCTCTGTTTCAGGATCTCAAGGATGTCAGCAAAGGAGACATCCTCAGAGGGGGATCGAGGGGAACCTTCGGATTCCTCTAAGTCAGTGTCAGAGGTGATAGACTCAGGGGAGTCAATGTGCTTCCTCTTGCACTGCCTCTTCCTTGGGGGATCTCCTGCAGGGTCAGGAAAGGCCTCGGAAGAGGAGGAAATTCCCAATGGGGAAACTTGAGGAGTTGGCTCTCTGCGGTCTGAGACAAGGGGGTGAGTAGAAATCACCGCAGGCACTGTAGATGGAGGGGCTGAAGGAGCTGAATGTGGGGCAGAACCTGGTTCTAGCACGCTACGCATGACCTCGAAGGCACCCCTGTCAGGCAAGGCCCGAGGCCCCCGCTCCGAAGAGACAAGGACCTCCCCCGGCACCGACAGGGATGGCTCCGAAGCCGATGTCGGAGCCGAACTCACCAACGCCGAAGCCCCAAGAGGGAGAGCGGGGTCGGACAAGGGTCCGATGCCACTCGCCCCCTCGGAGCCGACGAGGGAAGCTCGGCGCCGACAGCCGACGAGGGAAGCTCGGCGCCGACATCCCTCCAAAGAGGAGATCGGAGCAGACGACGGAACCGAAATGGAAGGTATCGGATCCGACGCACCGACAGTCATGGCTCCGACAAGCCTTGGCTCCGAACTCAAAGGAGTCGTAGGAGGAATGTATTGGGGAACGGGAATAGCCACTGACTGGTGAGTCGGGCTATGCAGCATTTGGGCCAGTGCCTCGGACTTGAGAAGTCTACTCACTACCCTTTGCAAGTCATGGTCGGATAATCTGGAAGACCATGAGGAATGAGTTTTGTGACTTCGTTCCGAAAGAAGAGGGGATCCTGGCGCCGAATGCACGGATCCGATAGAGGGGGATCTGGACCTCTTTCTCGATTGTGGCTCCGATAAAGGTATCGGTGCCGACAAAGTTTTATCAGCCTCGGCTCCAGCCGGAGCCGAGGTAACAGTATGAGGCTTAGAAACATCGGCTCCAGCCGGAGCCGATGTCGAAGCCGACTTAGACTTCTCAGCAGTCGACTCTGGAGCAGGAGCCGACTGTTTAGAAGTTTTTGAAGGCTTCCCCGACACAGACTGAGTCGGGGGGCCTTCAGGCTTTAATAAGCCCCGCAAGATAAGCTTATTCTTGCGTTCCTGCAGGACTCTAGGGCTAAACCCATGACAAAAAGCACAAGAGTCCTGCAGGTGCAAAGGCCCCAGGCAATACACACAAGACGTCTGACCGTCTGTCAGAGACATTTTCTGACAGCACGAGTCACACTTCTTGAAGCCTGAAACCTTGTCTTTAGACATAATAAACAAGAGAGCCTAACACACACAAACACACTACAGACACTCTCTTTAGAAAAATATTAAAATAAATTTTTAAGGTTAAACCACAAACACACACACACAAGCCCTTACAAAAAAAAAAACCTAATTTAGTAAAGGACTAGGGGGAGGGAAGGGGCTGAAGGCCTAGAACAAGGAAAAAAAGGGAAAGGGGGCTCGACAAACAGGGGTCGATTTATCTAAATTTTTAAATTAAACTGAAAAGTTATGTATCAAAATTAAAAAAGAGGTTTTTAGAAGTACCTAAAGGTAAAACTGTAACTAACCTGCCTGAGCCGGTAGAAAATGCACCTCATCAGCTATAGCGGCAAACGAGATCTAAGTAGTTACCGCCTAGCATTGTGGGATATAGGGGAGCCTCGAGCCGGTGGAATTAGCTCTCGAGCTTTAGTATTGGCTGAGTCGGAGCCGAGGATCGGCTCCGAACCCATCCAGCAAGAATGAAGGCGAGATTGACAACTTAACATTGAGGAATTTGTTCTCACCAAAACTTGGTCTTTACAGAATACCAAATAGAGATGACTCAACGTAAGAGCTTGCAGTTCAGATACTCTTCTTGCAAATGTCAGTAATGTTAATTTCCAAGTAATGAACAATAACCCAGCCTGATGAGGTGGCTCAAAAGGAAGAAGAATTACCTTTTCCAAAACAAAGTTAAAATCCCAGGTAAGAGCCACATTTTTCTGGGTGGGTATAAATGTAAATCTAGAAAAGCTTGACCAAAGACTTGGATGAAAGGAGAGGAACCATGACCAGACATGCTGAAATGGCTGAGAGATGAACCTTGACAGAGAAATATGAAAGGCCAGAAGATAATAATGCATACAGATACTGCAAAATCAGTTGTACAGAAACCCTGAATAGGCCCCAGCTCATATTGTGACATCAACTACCAAATATTTTCATTTGCCAATATAAAATTTCCTAGTAGCATGCCTGTAACACCTGCTGCATGACCCAAGAAAAAAGGTGCATAAAAGATATCAAAATTAAACCAGTCAGGCAGTCAGCTGTACTTGCCTGATACTGGGATGTATCAAACACCTCTTGGTTTATGTGACTAGATGCAATGTGTGAGGAAGCTTGTGGTAACTGCCTTTGGCTGACTCCATAAAAAGGGAGAAATAAAATTTATGTACTTATCATAACATTACATCTTTTCATTCATATTCATCCGATATGACATACTGATCCTCACAGGTTTATACTAGGCTGATGACCACCAGAGTCTTTACAAGCCTAGCCATACAACCCAACCCAGTTATATTTCAGAGTTCTTTGTATGCCTATATGGTAGGGTATGTTAGTAAAGAAGTAGCTAAGGGTTATGTGGTGGGTATTTTAGTTGAGGATTAATTTACTTACTCTTGACCTCTGTCCATCAGAGACATGGGGGCCAGACTGGGGGAGAATTTGTGATTTCTCATCCAATGATCATGCTTTTTTTTAACTGGGTCTGGGATAAACTCTGCTTCACACAGACAGAGAGCTTATTCCAAAGCACGGGGATCCTTTGACACACATATCAGTCCCTCCAGCAGATTCTATTTCTATTGCAGACAAAGCTCACATCATTGGATCTAGAGTTTCTGGTGCTGGATCTGAGGATGCCTTATATGCTAGGCACAGATCACCTCTCAGTAAGCTGTAAGAGAACCTCTGAGGGCATTCCAACTGTTGCAAGTGCCTGGTTAGGTACATACCAAAGTGGGCATTGAACTCAACCATGGGTCTGATAAGGGCTGATTAGAGTGGTACTACTACTTCCTTCAACCTGGATATCATACTCTTGCTTATGAACTGGGAGAGAGAGAATGATTTTCTTACTATTTTGTCTAAGTGTTGGTCAAATGCCAGATTACTGTCTACATATGTTCCCAGATCTCTAACTATCCAGTCAACTCTCAGGGGTATTTAATCAATTAAGTAATTAGCCTGGGTGATGATTTCCAAAATGGCACTATAATGCATTTATTTGCACTGAGTTTTAATCCTTGGCTATCACACCAGTCATTTATTTGTGTTAGACCCTCTTGATGGATATTGGTATCGTAGGGGAGATCTATGATATCTCCCAATTTAATGTCATCTGCAAACTTGATGATCCAGAGGTCTTTGACATTAGTCTTGACTTCTGAGAAGCAGATGCCAAGCAGGAGCGAGTCCAACATGGAGCCCTGGGGCACTCCGCTGGTGACTGGTCTCTTGGTGGAAATGGTCTCACCAATCTTGATTTCTTGGGTCTTAACAGTGATCCAGCTGTCAATCTAGTGAGTTATGTAGTGATTTAAGCCTAGATCTGAGAGTTTGTGAACAATACCTGAGTGGATTACTGTATCAAACACTTTGGTCAGGTCACGATAAGTGCTATGCACCATTTTCCCCTCATCCATAGCCATGGTGACCCTCTGGAAGAAGTCTATCAGGTTAAGTAGGCAAGATTTTCCCTTAACAAAGCCAAACTCTGATGGGTCCAGTGTCTGTAGGTTGTGAATGTCCTTGTTGATCATTTCCATAAGTTATTCCATGGTTTTGCATATTAGACTTGTCAGACTGATGGGTATGTAGTTCCCAGGATCAGCTGAAGGCCCATTCTTATGGAGAGGGATGGCTGTTGCACCCCCCATTCACTGGGCACATAACATGTTTTAAGGCTGTAGCTGAAAATTGCTTCAAGTGGTCCTGCTAGGTCATGTTTTAGGTTATTTGGGGGTCAACCAGGGATATTGTCAGGGCCCAGTGAAGCAGTGTTTTTGACCTTAGCAAGCATGTGCAGGACTTACTCCCCGTTGATAAATGGGGTGGATATGTTAGTAAGTATTTCACAGGGAGTAGTGTGGGGGGCGAAGTTAGAGCTCAATTCATCATCCAGGAGATTTGCTATGTCACTCTGGTCAGTGAAGCTTGTGCTATTTACCACCAGTTCTGCACACTGCTGAGTATTACCTTTAAGGTTCCTGACATAGCTGAAGAAGTTCTTGTGACTGTCCTTAACCTGGGAGGCTATCTTGACCTTGTAAATGGCGTTGTCGGACTTTATTAGACATCTTAGTTTCTTGTTTAGTTGAATCAAAGAGCTCTTGTCTCCATGAGAGTTCTTCTGATTTTAGCCATGACTTTTTTCTTTTGTTATATAGCCTGTTAAGGTAAGGATTTCACTTGTATGGTTTGTTTTTGGGATTAGATCTGGTCTTATTTCTAGAAGGTACAGCAGCCTCATTGCAAGCATTTACATGTTTGTAGAGAGTTAGTGTAAAAGAATTTCTGCTTTGGTAGGCTATGCTCTCGGGGTTTGGGAGAACCATGAATTTTGACAAAATAAAAGTTATATACTCACCATAAATATGCATCTGTGTTGTTCATTTTCATTCTTCCTCAATGAATGGGTCTCGTATCCAGCTCTGCTGCATTTCCTTCAGACTACTGGATCGGATTCTTGAGCTCTCTCCTTTACCCATAATGTAACAGACCCCTGTACTACCTCAGATTGAGTTTCCTGCTCAGTCAGAAAAAAAGTGGTCATAGTCCACATAAAAGATGAAGATAGAATAGGGGCTCAAGCAGGAACAGTGGTTTCAAAATTTCTACCAGATCACTCCCAAAAACAATGGAGAGGGGGCAGGGGGGAGTTGACTAAGAATAAAAATGAAAAATGCAGTGGTGCAGCGGTTGCGTTCTTGCCTCACAGCAAAATGTTCTCTGGTTCAATTCTCGGCTGGGGTGCCCTTCTGTGTGGAGTCTACATGTCCTCCCTGCATCTGTGTGGGTTTCCTCCGGGTGCTCCGGTTTCCTCCCATGATACAAAGACACGCATCTGGAGTGTTTCTCCCTGAGCCTCTGCTGAAAATTGGCTTTGTTCCAAGTCTGACTTTCCTAGTAAATACATGTTAAATAAATAATGCTGAGTACGTAACTTTTATGTCTGATGTTGTCATTTTCATTCATTCTTTCTTCAATGAATGGGATAGAGTTCCCAGCTGCAATAACCTTGGGTGGCCTTCATGGAAGGATGTTCTGGAGTACTGCAGAACCAAAGGCAGCTCTGTTTCTGGAAATGAGATCCAATTTAAAGTGAACAATAAAGGTATAAACATTGCATCAAATGGCTGCAGCATAAATATCATCAAAAGAAGCTGTGGCGCAGTAAGCAGATGAAGTAGCAATGGATCTAGTTGGGTGAGCTTTTGGAGGTGTTGGCAAGGGTAAGGGCAAACCTAGTTGAAAATAAGCATATAAATTCTCTTTACTAGAAAATTTTGGAAAGAACACAGGAAAATATATTATTTGGTTGATGTTCACCTCAGGGGCTACTTTGTACAGAAAAGATGGATTAGTATGTAAAGTGACCCTATCTTTGTGGAATATCAAGTAAGGTGATTTTGAGGAAATTGCCTGGAGTTCAGAAACTCACCTAGCTGAGGTGATGGCCACTAGGTAGATTGTTTTCCAAGAAAGAAACTTGAGATCAGACTTGGCTGAGGGCTCAAGAGGAGACCGAGTCAAACTTTGCAACATAAGTATAAGGTCCCATGGTGTAGAAGGATCTTTAATCAGAGGTCTGAGCAAAAAGGTACCTTTAAGGAAGGCTTTGCATAACTTAGCGAAAGTTAGAAGGAAAGCATTATCTCCAGTGTGACAAATGGAGATGGCTGATCATTGAACTTTGATGGTTGAAAAACTAGCTACTTCTTGAAAAATTGAAGCAAGAAAATCTAAAACATCCAGAATAGGTGCAGTAAAAGGATCCATTTATCTCTGATGTGCTCAAGAAGATCTCTTCCATTTACTCTTATATTCTTTTCTAGTGGAGGCTTTTTGAGATGATATCCAAATCTGGCAAACCAGAGAAGAAAGCCTGGACTGTCTAGCCATCACTAGAATTGGAGAAACCATGTGGTCACCTTGAGTCCTGGAATGTCGTGGTAAGCCATCCCTGTGGGATAAGTAATCAGATCTGGACAGGGATCCAGTGTCCAAGGTAGACATGGGAGATGAGACCAAATGAAGGGGAACCTCATTTGATGAGAACAAAAGGGGTCAATGAAGATATCCTGCTTTTAACTGGAGTGCTTTCTGAAGAAATTTGGGGATTAGAGGTAATGGGTGGGTAAGCATAAAGGAGATTGGAGGGCAAAACATGGACCAGAGCATCTCCTGGTGACTCTCCTTGAAAGGGGATTAGGGCAAAGAACCTGCTCAACTCGTTGAGGGGACAGGCAGAGAGATTACAGCAAGGCTGGCACCATCGATGGAAGATTTTCTCCACCACTGCTTGACTGAGAGACCACTTGCAAGGCATCAAAATAGTCCTTCTGAGTTTTGTCTGCTAGCACCTTGGATTTCCCCAGTATGTGCACTGGCAGATGAAAGCTGCTGTAGATGATGTCCTACTGCCACACTCTCATTGCTTCTTGACAAAGGATGTAGGACCGGGTTCCCCCCATTTGCTGATGTAACAAACCACCAACATGTTGTCCATTTGGACAGTAATTGTCCCTAGAGGAAGAAAGTTCTGAAATGCTGTAGTGCTAGCAGGACTGCTCTCATCTCTAGGACACTGATATGCAAATTGGTCTTTTCTGGGGACCACATCCCTTGGACAGTTCGTCCCAAGAAATGCACCCCCACACCATTTGGAAGGCATCCGTGGTCACCATAGCTACTGGGGGTGGGAATACAAAGGGAAGACTTTGACAAACGTTGTCAGACTGAATCCACCAAAGTAGGGAGTTCCTGCAAACCCAAGAAAGTTTTAGAGGATGGGTCACAGGCTGTTGAAGAATTGATCATTGAACTGGTAAAGTCCACTAAAGAACACACATGTGGAAATGAGCAGATGGTAATAAGGCAATCACTGCAGCCATTGCTCCTAGGGCCAGAAGAATCAGTTTTGCTGGGAAGAAGGGTGTGAAAGTATCTCTCTGAAATGCAGTCTTAAGGACTGTGCTCTGTTTGGTGAAAGAAAGGCCAACTGACTGGTTGTTTCCAGGCGAGCTCCTATAAACTCCAAGACGTGAAATGGCTTAAGTTCACATCTTTTAACTTCTGTGTTGATTCCTAGGGAAGGCTCTCTGTAGGGTAGAAAAATGGATTCCCATAGCAAACATGGTCTTTCCATCTTTCTCACTAAGGGATAGTGTTTCTTTTACTGTTGGCCAAACAAAGAAGATCCAACAAAGGGAGCATTGATGAAAGAAGACTTAAAGGGATCTGCGAAATTACATAACAGCATCCAAGTATGTCTCCTAATGGCTATGTCTGAATCCACCACCCACGAGGAACCTTCTGCAGCATGAAAAATTAACCTCATGGATGCATTAGAAATCGACTGAAGGGTGGCCAACTGCAAAGAAAACTGTTTAAGTTCCTCCGCTGACACAAACCCAGGACTAGATTTAGAGAGTTCCTTAATCCAGTCTCTCTGCAATCTTGTAAAATGTGCCAAGTAGTTCAGCAACCATAGAGCAAAGGTCAGTGAGGTATAAATGTGATTTCCAAAACTGAACTCTCTATTAGGAGGATAAACAGAAGACCTTTGTTCAGCTATCTCCTTTTTTGTGGCTCCTGCCACAATCATACCATCCACGGGAACTCCCTTATTCTAATAAGGACTGTCTTTGGGGGAGTAAGAAATTTGTCTGGAAGATAGAGGAAATGGTTCCACTGTATCCGGCTCCTTTCATGCCCATCGAGACACCACATCTATAAGATCATCCGCTAGAGGGGTATGTTGATAGGTGGAAGCAGAAGGCTTGTAGGAACACTGACTCCTCCTGGGAATGAGTGCTGGAAGACCATCCACCTTTCTGGCTGAGGATCTCTATAATGTCTCCAAAGGAGATGTCTCCTAGTGGAGATCTCGGGGACCCCTCCCCTTCATAGACGTTGGTTGTCTTTAGTTGAAGATTCTTGAAGTGAAACTATGTGTCTTCTTTTACACAATCTTTTCTGGGGGACTTCTTTAGTGGAATGATCTGCAGAGGTACCAGAAGATAAAGGAAATTCCTGTGCAGGAACTGCCTGGAAGCTCATATGAGCCGGCTGTCCCTAAGGGATAGGTTGATAAGGCTCAGAAGTCAGATCTGAAGGAGGTATGGAGGTAGGATCCGAAGAAGCATCCGAAGAAGCAGGAGTAGAATGTGCTCTCCAGTAAATGAAAGCGCTCTCCATCACCTCAAAAGCAGAAGGACCAGGAGAAGTCATTATCACCCTCACCAGTGCTGAAGCTCCAGGTGCTGCTAGGCTCCGACCTCCCCTGAACTCCTGCCACAAGGGAGGAGTTGGACCCAACCTGTCTGATGCCAAGGCTCCAAGGTGGAAGCAACAGCTCTGAAAGCCTTGGAGTTGAAGGCATATCCCTGGATCCGGCACTGAAGCTTCGGCTGTGAAAGTCATCCTGCTTTAGGTGGGTTGGCACCAAACAAGTCAGGGACACGGTCAGAGTCAAAGATGTAATTGTCTTTGGATCCAATTCTTTGTCTCTTGGGGATCTCAGATCTGAGGGCTCCAAAATCTCTGAACAGATCAGAGAAGGCGAGACAAAGGAATGGGA
Organism: Protopterus annectens; assembly: GCF_019279795.1. Classification (NCBI taxonomy): domain Eukaryota; kingdom Metazoa; phylum Chordata; order Ceratodontiformes; family Protopteridae; genus Protopterus; species Protopterus annectens. The sequence continues at coordinate 1,988,273,723 of NC_056726.1, read as the reverse complement.
TAGAGGTTGAAGGCTCATAGATCTGATGAAAGATGGTGCCGGTAAGACCCCCATCTGGATCTGAGCTCTGAGGTACTTCCTAATCATCCTATCCACATCTGCTTCAGACTGGCTTCAGGAGGATCTGATAAAAGATGAAGTGGAATGAGGATGGGGCAATCTTTTGGATGTCTCCTGTAAGAATGGAGACTGAAGCCTAGATGTCAGATTCAAAAAAGTCAGATCTGAATGCTTAGGCTGTTTGGTAGGCAGCTCTGATGGAGGAGCAGGTTTAGGAGACCAGACAGAAGTGTGTATCCTATACTTCCTGGGCTCCAAATTCAATTTGGATTTCTTGGTTGAGGTTTGAGCTCCTGAGATGGAAGCTGAAATGGGAGGAGCAGAAGCAGGCCGCAAATCCTTCAGAGCTAATCTATTGCATCTATCTCTTATGATCTGAGAGGTAAAGCCTACACAGATTTGACAAGGGGTTTCTAGATGGGCTGCTCCTAAGCAATATATGCACTCCCTGTGAGCATTAGAGTTGGGTAGCTTATGCCCACAGGGAGTGCAGTTTTTGAACCACGTTGGCTTTTCAGCCATTTTAGCACATGAAGGAGAAAAGGATAAGGAAAAAGAATAGTCTATTTTTTTAAACTAGAATAGGTAGAAAGGAAATAAAAATACAAGCAATGGTACTAAATAACTACCCTAAAGGAGTCAAGAAAGGTTTTAACAAAGGGAAAAGCCAAAAATTACCAGCAGCATTTGTGCAGGTTTTGGCATAGATACTTAGAGCTGCTTGTCGTTTGGTGATTTTGCTACTGATTGCTGAGAATCTGCTTTCACCTACAGTAATTCACTACTGAAAAAACAAAAATAAGTTTTTTTTGCACTTCTCCTATATACTGTGACTGTACCTTAGCAGTTTCTTAAGCTATTTGCTCTTATTTTTGCACTTTATGGCAAACAAATGTGCTGTCTACTGCTGCTTTAAGTAGTTAATTGCACTGTATTACACTGTATCTGTTAGTTGCAGGGCTGTAGTAGGTAGATTGTGTAGCCTTGTTACAACACTACTACAGCCCTGCAACTAAACGATGCAGTGTAATACAGTGTATCTATTAGTTGCAGGGCTGTAGTAGGTAGTATGTGTAGTCTTGTTACAACACATGGTATCCAAACCAGCTAGCTATTCTACCTTAAGAAGGTGTTGTTTTGCACCCTTGCGGCAGATGTGTGCTGATCTAACTTGTTTGAGTTGGGGATTGCTGGTGGAAGGCTTATTGTATGCTTTCCTGATTGGTAGTTAGCTTAAAACTTCTCTTTGCTCGTATTTAAGCCTTGCGTCTGTGTGGTGCTGCACTTCACAGAGTGACAGTTAGCAGTGCCCTGTATAGACACAAAAGTCTAGAAAAAGAAGTTATGTACTCACCATAAATTTCCACCTGTGTTATCCATTTTCATTCTTCCCAACAAATGGATTGATCTCTAACCCTCGGATCTGACTCGGCTGCTTTTTACAGCTCATGGATACTGGAAACTCTCAAGCTTCTCCTTTACTCATAATGATCTAATCCTCTACCATACTTCAGATCTTGTTTGCTGGCATTTTAACTTCACAGAACATTATAAACAACACTAGAATGAAAAACCAGTACCTGGAGCTCAAAAGGCAGGGACATTGGATCCCTTATTATCTTCTCGTTCCTCCAGAAATCACAAACCAAATGGTAGTGGGTTGGAGTGAGGGGAGTTGATGAATGAAAATGGACAAGATAGATGGAATGTTATGGTGAGTACATAATGTCTTTATCTGATGTTGTCAATTTGCATTCATTCCTCTACAACTGGGACAGATTCCCAGCTCCTCAAATCCTGGGAGGACTCTATGGAAGGATATTCCTGAGCACTGTTGAGCCGAAGCCTACGCTTCCCTTTGAGACCAGATCCAATTTGTAATGAGTAATAGAGGTATGAGGATTAGCCCAAGTTGTACCTGCACAGATATCATCTATGGAAGACCTCGATAAAAATACTGACAAAGTTGCCATGGACCTACATGAATGGGCTCTCAAAGGTTTTGGCAAAGACAAACCCAATTTGTTACAAAGAAATGAGATGCAATCAGTTAACCATTTAGCTAAAGTTACTTTGACAACTGGCTTGCCCAATTTTGATTCTACAAAAGAATCAAATAATTGATCTGTCTTTCTGAAATTATTTGCTCTATGAAAACAGAAAGTTTGTGAACATTCAACAAATGTAACATGTATTCTCCTTTGTTTGTGAAATTTGAAAAGAAAACTGGAAGTTAATAGAGTGATTGATGTAGGATTCTGATACCACCTTAGGAAGAAAGGCGGGTTGGTTCGTAGTGCTACCCTATCTCTAGGAAGTATTAAATAAGGAAGTTAGAAGACAAGGTTTGACATTCAGAGATTCTTTGAGCAGAGGTTATGGCTAACAAAAAGATAGTTTTCCAGGTTAAAAATTTTAGTTCACATTTTGCTGATGGTTCAAAAGGAGACTTGAGTCAAAACTTGTAAAACTAAATTCAAATCCCATGGTGGAGATTGATCTTTAAAAGCTGGTCTCAGAAGAATGGTACCTGTGATAAAGGCCTTACAAAGTTTTGAAGGTGCTAAGATGGAATTATTAACTCCTATATGAAAATAGGAAATTGTAGCTAGTTGCACTTTAATAGTTGAGGAACTAGTCCCTATATTAAAAATTGTAGCTAAAAACTCAAAAACTTTATGTACTGGTGCTGAAAAAGTGTCAATTGTCTTTTTGCTGTGTCCAAAAACGAAATATTTTCCATTTACTTCTGTAAATCTTCCTAGTGGAAGCTTTATGGAAATATAAAAGAATGTGATGGGCAGAGGAAGAGAGCCTGGGTTGTCTGGCTATCAATGTAAGTGGAGAAACCATGCAGTCAACTTTAAGCCTAACATGTCTGGGTGAATCATGTCTGTCGGGTGAGACAGGTGGTCTGGAATTGGATCTAGAATCCAAGGAGGGTGAACTAGATGAGGCAAAAGAAAGGGGAAGCAAATCTGACAAGGCCAATAAGGGGCAATGAGGATGATGTTGCTCTCCAATCAAGATGCTTTCTGGAGAAACTTGGGGATTAGAGAGGTTGGGGGATAAGCATAGAGGAGACCAGGGACCAATTGTAGAGGACAGGATTTCTTGGTGATTCCCCCGGGGGGGTGGGGTGCAAACGGGGCAAAGAACCTCCTGTACTTGTTGTTGAGGGGGGATGCAAAGAGGTCACAGCAAGGTTGGCCCTACTGGCAGAATATCACATTACCAATCAGCAGCAATTTATTGGTTCCATGTGCTAAAAACAACAAAGCAGTGAAAGCCCAACAGTTGAAAAGCATTTATTCCAGAAGTCGTACTATAACAAGTCCAGCAATCCGCTCTATTCATTAAAAGAAGGGGAGATAGTGAGGGTGCAGACATCAAAAGCTTTTGATCACATTGGATTTGTGAAAAGTTTGTGCCAAGAGCTGAGACCATACATTGTGGAATCACAAGAAATAAAATTTAAGCAAAATCAGAAACATTTACTACCTGTGTCTGAGCCAATGTTACAGCATCTTGCCTGTGACAAAGACTCTAATTCTCAGAGTGACTTGTCCACTCTTCCTATTCTACAGGACATTCCATCAGCAATCCCTATTCCTAAAAAAATCCCTGAGAGTCCTCAAGCAGGACATTCCCCAGTGACTGTCCCTGTTGCTACTACCAGTCCTAACTATTATATTACGAAATCAGGTCGCATCTCCAGACCTAGTTTCAGATACACGGCAACCTGGACATGACTGCTGTTTTCTTTATTAGTGTCTGTATAATTGCATGCCTATTGAAATGTCATAATTTATATGAGACAGCTCAGTAAAGAGGGAGGTTGTAGATCAGTGTGTGTGATATATCTGTAAGAAGCATTCCAGTCAGTGGGCACGTGCTGAGACCACTGAATGGACTGAGCACGTGCAAGTGAGAGTGCCATTTTGAGTGAGCAACCAGAGTGAGAGCATGCATGTATGTAGTATTCATTTAGTTAGTTTGTTTAAGTTGAATGTTCCTGCCATCCATCCTGATGTGTTTGTATGCAATAAACTACTTAAACGAACACCCAAGCCTCATTGTCTTCTTAGTATGTACAAAACGAGTGAGACAGACAACATCTCAGGTTGCCTTTTAAACAACTTAAAACATGACCTAGCAGACCCACTTCAATCCCTGTTTAACCACACCCTGTGAACTGGCTATGTTTTGGCAGAATGGAGGACAGCAACAGTAATCCCTCTGCACAAAGGGGGATCATCAACCAACCTTGAGAATTATAGGCCTATAAGCCTGACTAGCTTCATCTGCAAGACCATGAAAAGAAACATTATGGAATTTACTAAGAAGGACATAGGTAATCTCCAAACTCTGGACCCAACCCAGTTCAGATTCATTAAAGGTAGATCATGCCTGTTAAACATGGTTTACATCTTCAAGAAAGTCATCATGGCCCCGGACAAGGGGAAGATAGGGCATACCACTGGTCTTGATCTAACCAAGGGATTTGACACAATCTCCCACTCAGGTATTATACAGAAACTTTCCCAATTGGGAATTAACCCCTGCATTACCAAATGGGTAGCCAACTGGTTCACCCACAGGACACATACTGTCAAAGTGGGTGACTTAAACTCTAGCAAAAGACCAGTCACCAGTGGTGTACCACAGATTTCTGTGCTGGGCCCCTTACTGTTCAGAATTTATTTCTCAGAAATCCAGGCAAACTTGGATGGCTTGTGGCTGTCCAAGTTTGCTGACGACTGCAAATTAGGAGCAATCACTGAGTCCCCCAATGATGTTAATACACTGCAGACAGAGTTAATGCAGACAAATGACTGGAGCTGAAGGCACAGATTAAAACTAAATGCAAAAAAAAAAAAAAGAAGTTATGTACTCACTATAATGTTCCATGTGAGTTGTTCATCTCGCCTTCATTCTTACTGATGGGTTCGGAGCCAATCCTCGACCTGACTTGGCCAACTGCAAAAGCTCAAGGTCTTCAACCAACTTGAGGCCAACTCCCTATCTCATGATGCACCCTGTTCTTCCTTCAGATCTTGTTTGCTGCATGACTGCTTAGTAGTATAAATATACCACTCAGAGAGTTGGATTAGAGACAAAGCACTCTATACGGACCTCAAGTAGACTGGATGGGGGTTGGTGGGTGGAATGTAAGAATGAAGGCGAGATGAACAACTCACATGGAATGTTATGGTGAGCACATAACTTCTTTATGTGAAGTTGTTCTATCTCGCCATTCATTCTTACTGATGGGTAGCATCCCAAGCACCATCTTCTCGGGTGGCTCATGGGAGTATATTCCGAAGAACTGTGGAACCAAAGAGGGTCCTGTCCCTGGAGGCCTTGTCTACTTTGTAATGAGTGATAAAGGTATACGGTGTTGACCAGGTAGGTGCTGCACAAATAGAGTCTAATGGTAACCTCGCAGAAAAAGCTAATGAGTTTGAAATAGCTCTAGTAGAGTGGGCCTTTACTTTTTGATGCAAGGGGGCATTTTGTAAATTATAAATGAAGGAAATGCAATCTGATAGCCATCTTGACAAAGTTACTTTTGTCAGTGAGGCACCCTTCTTTGACTCTGAAAAGGAAACAAAGAGTTGAATCGTTGACCTGAATTGTTTCGTTCTAAGTAGAATCAGAGTTGTCTGTGAACATCAAGTTTGTGCAGCAAATAAATAACCATTCCCAAGCTACACAAAAACATTCAAAATCCACCCGTGAGACCAATAGTCTCGGGGAAAGGAGCCTTTCTTGAAAATGTAGGGATATTTTTGGATTTTCATCTAAAGAACAACTTAAATAAAGTGAGTACTCACATTAAAAATGGAAAAATGTTGGCAGAGTTGTTGAAGGGTAGGGAGTGGTCCGAAGAGTTGTATTGGGCCACAGTAGTCGTGAAGTCCCTATATACGAGCATAAAACATGAATGGAGATTAAGAGCAATTAGCAACATGTTAGTGGAGGGTCTGAGAACAGATTTTTTGATCCATCTCTTAGAGTTCTCATTAATGCATAATTGTTTTATGTTTGATGGAAATGATTTGCAGTTGGAAGGGACTGCAAAGGGGGCTCCGTATGCCCCCGTGTATGCAGTATTATTCATGGATTATTTTGAGAGAATGAAATTGTACAATATGACGTTTTATAAGAACAAGATGGTATTTTTTAAAAGATACATTGATGATCTTATATTCATCTGTAGTGGAAAGATGGAAGAGTTTGAAAACTTTATTAACATGTTGCAGGACAATCAATTTGGCTTAGAATTCACGTACAAGACCAATAAAGAGGTTATACAATATTTGGACTTGGCAGTTTTTCGTGGATGACAGTTTTAAGGTGGCTTATAGACCTTACACTAAGGATACGGCTGTGAACAATTTTTTGACAGCAGATAGTATGCATCCCCCCATCTATTGGCATCTTTGCCATATGGAGAGTTCTTAAGGATAGCCAACAATACTTCAGATAAAACGAACTGTTGAGTGAGTTCAACAGGGTAAAGAATAAGTTGTATACAAGAGGCTATCAGAAAGATGTCTTAATGGCCACGGAGAGCAAGGCCAGGAGGAAGTTAGGTCTACCATTGAGCACCATGGAGTGGGTGGAAGGTCCCAGATGGCACCATGTTAACTTGCGTAAGGAGGTTGATGGGCAGAATTCCCTCTTCTTTGTTACTAAATATTCCCCTTTTTCAGAAATGTTAAAGGATTTAGTGTGTAGGTACTGGCCAATAGTCCTCATTGATGAAAAATATGGGGATATTTTTCCAGAAAAAATAGTTTTTTCCTTTGGGAGATCAAGTAATCTAAAAGAGCTTTTATCATATGGTAAATTGCATAAAGTACAACGTATAAAGGTAAGTTTTCCATGTAGGAACTGTATAGTTTGTGGGAAAATCATAAATCTGGATGGGGCCAGTATCAATGGGAAGGTTTATAAAGCCAGCGACACACACACCTCTGAATCTAGGGGGATTGTTTACATCATAGGTTGTGGGTGCTCACAGGTAAAATGGTACATCAGACAGACCAAAAGAGCTGTCAAGAAAAGAATCATGGAACATCTGGGTGACATAAGAAGGAGTAGGATGGAGAACCCAGTAGCAACACATTTTATTCAGGAATATGGTGGTTCAGTAGAAACTTTCTTTTTCAGTGTGTTGGCCAAACCCAAACCCTGTAATAGGGAGGCAGATAACAGCAAGTTATTGATATTGGCGTCAAAATGTATCAATAATTTCAGGACATTATATCCCAAAGGTTTAAACATGGAATTAGATACAAACGTTCATAACATGTAAACTGATATTTCTCGTTGTATGGTTGAAAATGTTCAAATTTTTTTTAATGGAAATGGAATGATGTTGTTTCACTTTCATGTTAGTGATTAGTTGGGATCCAACTTTGAAATTTTGTACAAAATATGTAATGAATACTTAAATACGGGCAATGTGTGATGGGCACTTTAAATTACTGATTTGTTACTGAAGGATAGTTAATTGAATGTATTAAGATGTATATAAAGAAAGCTGCTTGATGTCATAATTTATTCTTTGAAGGCGCAAGCCGAGGTACCAGATACATCAGTAAAATCTTTTATCCTGATGATTTGTGTGTTTTATTGTCCCCTAATTGTCAAACAAAATAATCAGTTATTTGCAAACTGAGACCATATGCTACAAGTTTATCTACATAAGTTCTAGAAAAAAAATAGTCACACAAACATTTAGTTGGTCGCTATGAAATACATTTACTACAGTTTCAAAAATACTCTTTTTATAACTTACTTGGAAACAACAACTCTTTTTTTAAGATAATCAAGAGAGAGTCTTGTGGATTTCACTAATGTGTCAAGCAACTGACGACTGAAATGTGCATAAAGCTCCCTACATTCCTGTGGGAAAAAATGGCATGATTACTTTTTCTTGGATTAAACCTTGTTATGCACTATAAAAGAAGTACTGTCAAGTATTTACATTCAAACAGATAGGGGAACATGCTTAAATAGGCTTCTGGACTTTAAAAAAATACTTCAAGACTTAAGTGTCACACTAAACAAAAAATTCTAGACACATATCGTCATATTAGATCTTTGAGAAGTGGTCCATCTGTGGTATCCCATTGGAGAGATATCCTGGGTATCAGTAAGTGAAACTCCCAAGCTGACAATTCTACACCCTATCCCACAATGCACAATCCCTTTTTCCAGTTCTGGACAAAATTAAAGCTATTCTATGAAAAACGTACTCATAGGAACCACACAGTATTAGCAGCAAGCTAAAGGAGTAATTAATTACTGCAAACAGACCTCTTCTTATAAAGCTAATGCTATGAAAAAAACCCACAACTTTCTTATCTGATGCTGAAACTAAATAACTGCAGCAACACAAAGGACAGTTTCGAGCCTATTCCTCTGGGTAACTACTGTGGGAACATATCCTTGATTACTATGACCTCAAGGGAATACCCGAACCTAGAAATGGATGTCTAATTTATAGTACTTCACAAAGGTATTAAATAATGACCAAGACGTATTGGCACAAGTTTCTCTTAAAGTGACATTTTGAAAGTATGTTGTGAGAGCACAGAATGTTCTGTCAGAACTTTCTTTAATAGTCAACTGAAGATATTAGCTGGTGTAACAAAAGGAAACACAGGAGAGTAAGTAAGAATGGAATTGTTTTGAAACTTTCTTCTCTTATCCATTTGCAAGGTAAGTAAAAGTAGACCTTTAAAAGCTGCACTTAGCCATAACAGCACATGCTTGAATTCCTCACTGCTGCACTAGCCTTTAGGCTGTATGGGTTGCGCCTTGCCCAAGACACAAAAAACGGCTAACTCGCAAAAGCTCTGGCTCCCTCCTGCACTTCAACTCTGACTGCTGATTAATCGGCCTCGACGAGGGAAACTCAGGATATGTGCTTGCATCTGTCCTTGGTGTCCAGCACATCTTGTACTTTTATCCCTCTTGAAACTACTTCCCAAGTAAAGTCCAAGGTGTCTATGGAGAATAACTGCTTTGGAACAGAGAAGGGGAGACCTGGATTTTGGGATATCTGCTGTCTTCACCAAGTGATTTTTCTTCTGACAAACTCCAGCAATGAGATTTGAAAAAACAAAGGATGTTGGTGCTGGGACCAAAAAGACTTCAGATTTCACTGTATCTTCCTCATGTGGAGTCTTGCCAGGAGTATCATGAGAATCATAGATGCCATGAGACCCAAAATATTCCTTCGCAATGACCGAAGTCTGAGTGGAAAACCTGTGAAATAGATCTATATATAGATTTATTTTTTCCTGTGGATAAAAAGCTGACACCCCAGGAACACAATCCTGTATGAAGGAGTCAAAAGAGCTTTTGAATGTTCTCTTGGAATCCCAGGTTGTGTAAGATATCTCTTACCCAAGTGATCCCTGACACTCTGAAAAAGACTGCAAATATAAGCAAGTTGTCTAAATATGGAAAAATGTGGATACCCCATGACTTGCATTGAGCTACAGACACTTTATGAACACTCTTGGTGCAGTGGCTAGTCCAAAGGCTCAGGCAGAGAACTGATAATGAGATCTAGATGCAGAAATTGTTAAGAAACACCTGAGGTCTGGATGAGTAGGAATGTGATGACAAGCATTTTTTGAATTAATAGTTATGTACTTACCATAACTTGGTATCTGTGTTATCCATAGTCACCATTCATCACATATGGGTCTAGGATCTGACATCGGATACGAGCCGGCACACTAGACAACAGCTTAGCTCAAGCTCCTCCCCTCCCATAATGCTCTGCTGCTCTCTAACCCCTCAGATTGAGTTTGCCCTGGAGACAGAAGACAGACAGAAAGGACCCACCACCAGACAAGGTCCACCGAACTCCTGCCAATCCTTCAGGAGGGAGGATGGAGGGTGGGACCGTGATGAATGGTGACTACGGATAACACAGATACCAAGTTATGATAAAGTACATAACTATTAATCTGATTTTATCTTAGTCACCATTCATCATGTATGGGTCAGAATCCCCAGCTACCTGATATTCTTGGATGGCCTCGTGGAAGGATATGCCGAAGCACCGTGGAGCCAAAGGAAGCCCTTCCTCTAGAAACTAGGTCAAGTTTGTAATGACAGATGAAGGTATGTGGCAAAGACCAAGTTGCCACTGGGCAAATGTCACCCAAGGACTGACAAGCTACGAAGACAGCTGTAGTAGCCACTGACCTGGTAGAAAGAGCTCTAATTGGTACAGGCAACAGAGAATCATGGGAGGAGTATATGAAAGAAATGCACTGAGAAATCCACCAGGAAATAGTGATTTTTGAAATAGCTTGGCCTCTCCTGTTGATAGAGAATGCCACAAACAATTGGTCAGAGAGGCAAAAGGACTTAGTTTATTTATTTTATTTTACATTTGTTAAGCGGGATAGTCCACTGGACACAGGTCCATTTTCACTGGAGGCCCGGGGAGAAAAGCTCTACAAATAAAAAACATATAATATAGCATATAAGATATCAGATATGAAAATTGCAATCAAATTCAATTAGACATAACTGAAATAGCATATGCAGGCATAACATGGCATATACAGTCGTAACAACCAGTTAGTAAGACTAGAGTCCCAAGTCTAAGAAAAACCTCCACATAATTACTAGTGTGACATGTGTAAGACACCAGCTACTTAAAGACTGATGAAGTCTAAGAAGAAATGATCATTTTTACTATATATTATGAATATATACAATCCTAGGACCTGGACCTATTAACACAACTTAAGATGTAAGAATAGTCAGGTAAGTGTAGGTGTGGTGAGTATACCGGAGAGGGGTCTTACCTAGATGTAGGTCTAACGTGGCATAGTACAGGAGTATAGCCAGTACAAGATGGGTTTTTAATGATTTTTTTAAACTGTGTGAAGGAAGTGATAGTAGATATATGACTGGGTAGAGCATTCCAGATTTTAGATACATAATTAGAGAAGAGGGAATCCCCTGCTGTTTATTAGATTTACTGACTTTGAGAATAAATTTGTTACAGGAGCAAAGAGTCCTGTTATTGGAGTGGAGGTGAAGTAGGTTTTGCAATGCAAGGTTTTTTTCTGGTTAAAACAGAATTTTATGGAGCAGAGAGAGTTGATTGCAGTGCAAGAGTTGGGGGAGTTCCAGCCAGTTGAGCTGCCTCAAGGATGAGCAGAGGTGAGATCTAAATGGGGAGTCTGAGGCGAATCTAGCTATTTTGTTGTAGCAGGAGTCAAGCTTGGCTAGGTCTGCTATTCTAAAGTTGGTAAGTATAGGTGAGGCATAGAGGAGGGAAGAAATAAGGTGAGTGTGGGATATGGTTGCTTTTGTTTGTTGGGTAAGGAATTGTCTATTTCTGTAGAGGGTACCTAGTTTTTTGTGGACCTTCTTGATGGTCTGGGAGATGTGAATATCAAATCTTAGATTGTTATCAATCTCTACACCAAGGAGTTTGGTGTGCTCTGTGGGAGAGATAGTAGTTTTGTGCTGGATATGATATTAAAGGTGGTAGTTAATGAGGTGGACCTAGTAGGTTTAAATAGCAGTAGTTTGGTTTTAGCGGGGTTAAGTATAAGTTGGATAGCCATGCTTCAATAGAGAGAAAAGATTCTTGTGTTAATATGTGAAGTTCCTGTAGTGAGGAAGCTGCACAAATTAATGTAGTGTCATCTGCGTATTGTATGACAGCTGCATTGGGAGTGGAGGAATAGAGCTTGTTGGTATAGAGGATGAAAAGCAGTGGGCCTAATATGGAACATTGGGGTACACCAAGTGTTACAGGAAGAACCGGTGAGAGTTCTTGCTGCTACAGAACTGCTTGCTGACGACCGGCTAGATAGCTTTAGAACCAGGCTATGGAAGATTGAGATAGTGCTAGTTCAGACAGTTCTTTGATAAGCATGTCATGTCTGACCATATCAAAGGCTTTGATCAGTCAAGAAAGGTGGCAGAAACATATTTACCATTGTTTCTGTGAGTATTTACTATATTAATGAAGGACAAAAGGGCAGTGGTGGTACTATGGAAGGGACAAAAGCCATCCTGAGTGTTTGACAGGAGTTTATGTGCATGCAAGTAGCCTATCATTTGGGAATATATGCACTTTTCTAGGATTTTTGCTAAAGGGGATAGTATTGCTATTGTTCGGGAGTTGTTAAGTTCTGTGGAGTTGCCTCCTTTATGTAGGGGGGAGGTTATATGACATATTTTCCAAATTTTGTGGACACTGGCTTCTGAAAGGGATCTATTAATGAGAATGGCTATAGGGTAGTCCACTGCATCAGCAGCAATTTTTTAGGAATTACCCTGGTAATTTGTCAGAAGTCAGAGTAGTGGGCTTAAGCTTTTTGAGGTATTTTTATCCTATCTACAGAGATAGGCTGGGAATGGAAGGAGCTATTGTTTGTGTGAGTAGTGCAGGGTTCAAAGGAGAGGGGGTTGTGTTGATCTTTCTGTTGGTTAGCTAGGGTTAAATTGTTTCAGTAAAGAATTTGTTAAATTGAGTAGCTATGCTATCATCATTATTTAGGATGGAAGAGGGAGTACCACTTTTGCCTGGTAGTAGTAATTTGTTAATGGCTTCTCAAAACTTTTGAGGGTGATGTTGGTGCTTGATTTGAAGGCTTGAGTAGTAATTAATCTTGTCAAGTTTTACTAGCTTCTTAGTAAGCTCCTTATATATTTTTTGCAGCTTTTGACTTAACTGTATGTCAATGGTCCCATGCTTTGTTCCTGGCTTTGAGAAGGAATTTGGTGTCTTTGGTAAGCCATGGACTGGAGATAGCTCTGATTCTTAAGGTTCTAGGAGGGGTGTGAAGATTTAAAGTACCTAGAAAGGTGGTATTAAAGTATGTAACTGCCTTGTTTAAATCAAGGTATTTCAGGGGTGTCCAGCTGCAACATTTTAATTATACAATGAAAGTGATGGGTTGAAAGTTCTTTTTGCTTCTAATGGGTTTGTAGACAGTGCCTTAGGCATGATAACGCCGTCATAGTAGGAAGGTTGGCAGATGGTCAGTTAGACCATTTGGGATTAATCCTTTAAGAGAGCGGTGGCCTGGTTTATTAGTTAGAATCCAGTCTAGGATTGATTCCCTGTTAGCTGCCTTGTCAATTCTTGTTGATGTTTGGATGGTTTGGGTAAAGCCGTAGAGGTTAATATGATTTGTTGGGGTGGGAGAAGTACAGGTTAGCCAATCAATATTAAAATCTCCTAGAATGATGGTTTCATTTTGGAGAGATAAACAGGACCAATGGAGTAGGTTTTCAAGAGTGGGTATATTGTTACTGGGAGGTATATAGCCTCCAGTTATGTTTACCAGTTTGTTCTGGAGTTGATTTTCAGTTGGGTGAACATTGTTTCTGCATTGTCCACAGAGGGATATTTTATGCTTAATGCCTGGACTGTGAGGTGATTCTTAAATAGTATAGCAAAGCCACCACCTTTTTTGTCCTTTCTATCTTTCCTTAGGATGTTGTATCCTGGAAGAATAATTTCATTGTCACTGATGTGTGGCTTTAGTCATGTCTCAGTTATGACCACTATGACTGGCATATATAGTGAGAGAAAGGCATGTAGAGCAAGAATTTTGTTGGAGATACTTCTACAGTTTATATTTATAAAGAGTAGATCAGTTGTTTTCCTAGGGAGTTGATTTAAGCTATTGTGGTGGTTGAGAATTTGAAGGATGGGGAGGTTTGAAGGAGTAGCTCGTCCGGGGTTAGGCTGTACACCCCCACATTGAGATAATTTAGAGGCAATGTAGATAATAGACTGCAAGAGTTTGGTGATTTGTCTATTGTATTTTAGGGAGGGTTTGGGATGGTTGGGGTGAGCTAGTATTTTAAAGTAAGAGTAGTCAGTGGGTGATATGGTGAGGATAGAAGAAAAAACTGAGAAATGAGATTGCTTGGTATTATAATGAAAGGCAGCAGTAGCTGCATAAGGTGAAGTTACATGTAGGTGGGTATGGTAAGAAGTGAGAATAGAAACAGTTGATAGTATAACTAGAGAAGCAATATGCATTATTAGCATGTTGCTGTAATTTGTGTGGACTGTAGTTGCTGATAAAGGGTGGAATACGGGATTGTTAGTAGTGGAGCATAGATAGGGAGAGTAGTAAATGAGTGTTACCTGTGGGAGGGGTTAAGGAAGATATTCACATGATGTGGGTAGGTGAATGTGATTGGATAAGGAGATAGGTGTGGCTTAGTGTTAAACAAATGTGGGTGTAGTGGGGGTGGGTGGGAATTGAGAGTAGGGTAAGAGAGCGAAGTGAACCTGAGCATAGTGACAGAGAACGGAGCGGGGCCAGATCTGAATAGGAATGGATGGCACAGAAAAAACTATCAGTTTAACCAAGGTTTGGGTAAGGTTTAAATTGTAACTCAGAAAAAGAAACATTAGTAAGGGTAAGGTTTAATTCTAAATAAAAATGCAGTAAAATGTCTTATTTGGGTCCAAGTGAAAAATTATGTTATAGATAGAAAAGAAATGAAAACTTTTTAGCCTGGCTAGAAAAGCAGTGCAGGGGAATGGGTAAGGAGGCCTGAGGCACAGTTTCTTTTACTGAAGGAGAAAGAGAAGTTGAGAGCCAGCTAGCGGAAGAGGCTAGTGATATGTTTGGGCAGGGACCTTGAAATTAAGAGGGGGAAAGTGAGTTCTGGTGGAGTGGGAAGCTGTTAAAGAATAAGAAGTTATGTACTTACCATAACCTTCCATGTTAGTTGTCTTCTTCTCGCCTTCTTTCTTGCTGGATGGGGTTCGGAGCCGAACCTCGGCTCTGACTCGGCCGAATACTAAAGCTCGAGAGCTATTTTTACCGGCTCGAGGCTATCCTATGTCCCATAATGCTAGGCGAAATATACCCAGATCTCGTTTGATAGCTAACACTATGGACAGACATGTCCCACCACTAGAAAAGATAAAACTAAGAGCTATGTAGAACTATAAACTCTACAGCCCGTCTTTCACCAGGGCTACCAAAGGGTAAGAAGAGCTCTAGCTGAAGGGATAATCCTGGTGACAAGGAAAGTCTCACCCAATACTCTAGGTCTTTCCAGGCTAGGGGGATGGAGGGTGGGACGCAAGAAAGAAGGCGAGAAGAAGACAACTAACATGGAACGTTATGGTAAGTACATAACTTCTTAATGTTAAGTTGTCAATCTCGCCTTCATTCTTGCTGGATGGGACCGCGTCCCTAGCACCTTAGTCCTGGGTGGCTCAATGGAACAGGCTCTTGAGTACAGTGGAACCAAAATCAGCCCTATTTTTGGAGGCAATATCCAGTTTGTAATGAGAGATGAAGGTATGAGGAGAGGCCCATGTGGCCGCTGCACAAATAGAATCCATAGGTAATCTCACCTGAAAAGCAACTGGGGAAGCTAATGCTCTAGCTGAATGAGCTCTAGGCTTGGTAGGGAGCTCCTTATGTCTCAATTGATAGGTTAAAGAGATAAGAAAGGTCAACCATCTGGACATGGTCAGTTTAGAAACCGGAAGGCCCTGCTTCCCTTTGGCGTAAGATAAGAAGAGTTGCTCTGATTTTCTCGTTAGCTTGGTTCTATCCAGATAGAAACGTAGTTGCCTATGGACATCCAAACAATGTAATCTTCTCTCAGCTCTATCAGTGTAATTTGGAAAGAAAACTGGAGATCAATGGTCTGATTCAGATTTTTTTCCGAGAGTACCTTAGGTAAGAAGGATTGATTTGTCCTAAGAGCCACTCTATCTTTGTGAAAAACAAGATAAGGGGGGGTGCACTGATAGTGCTTGTAGTTCCGAAACCCTTCTTGCTGAGGTAATAGCTACCAAGAAAAGTGTTTTCCATGAGAGCAGTTTTAACGAGCAGGAGGCAGCAGGCTCAAAGGGAGGCAGAATTAATGAAGACAGTACCAAATTTACATCCCACGGTGAAGGAAGGTCCTTGACTGGGGGCCTAAGTAATAGGGTACCCTTCAGAAAGGCTTTGCAGAGCTTGTGGGACATAATAGAAGACTTTGACAAGCCAACATGGTAATTTGCAATAGCCGCCAACTGGACTTTGATAGTGGCTGAAGAAGAACCTTTTTGAAAGAGTTCCGCCAGAAAATCTAGAACTGTTTGGACAGGGGCAGTAAAGGGATCAACTTGGTTCTTTCCTGCCCAAATAGAGAAACGTTTCCATTTGCTTGCGTACGTCCTTCTGGTGTTAGACTTGTGAGAGGCAAGGATAATCTGGCATACTGACTGAGAAATTAAGGGAAGTCTGGCTAGGGTTGGAAGTAGAGCAACCAAGCTATGAGGTTGAGAGATGAAAGGGATTGGTGCAGCCTGCCTGATTGATGGGTCAGAAGGTCTGGCACAGGGTCCAGATGCCAGGGCTGCTCCAGTAGATGACGTTGTAGGAATGGAAACCAGACTTGACGGGGCCAGTAAGGGGCAATGAGGATCATCCTGGATCTCAAGGCAGTTGCTTTCTGGACTAACAGAGTGATTAAGGGAAAGGGGGGAAAGCATAAAGGAGACCCCTGGGCCAATCGTGGACTAGAGCATCTCTCGGAGAGAGGCCCGGAAGAGGGTGAAGAAGTCTTGACACTTGCTGTTTTGAGGGGTTGCGAAAAGGTCGCAGCAAGGCTGACCCCACTTTTTGAAGATTTGGTCCACTACTAGTTGGTTGAGAGACCACTCGTAGGGCATGAGAATGTCCCTGTTCAGCCTGTCTGCTATGACACTGGACTTCCCGGGAATGTGTTTTGCTACCAGAAACCGCTGAGAAGAGATGGCCCATTGCCAGAGTCTGAGCGCTTCCCGACAAAGAGGGTATGACCTGCTTCCGTCCTGTTTGTTGATGTACCATACTACAGACATATTGTCTGTCTGTATTGCAATCGTCCCAGTGGGAAGAGAGTTCTGGAGAGCCTGTAATGCCAAATGCACCGCTCTCATCTCCAGCACATTGATGTGCAAGTGGTACTCGAAGAGTTGCCATGTGCCCTGGATTGTCCTGCCCTGACAATGCCCCCCCCCCGATCAGGGAGGCGTCCGTTGTCACGGTGGCAACCGGAGGGGGGGGGGACAACCGGTCTGCCTTGAAGCACCTGAGGTGAGTCCATCCACCAAGATAGGTGTCGTTTGCAAGACTGAGTGATGAGAATATTGTGTGACATGGGAAGCTGCTGAAAGGACCATTGGGAAAAAAGCATCCACTGTAGTATCCGCATATGAAAATGAGTTAGGGGGAGCAAGGTGATTGTTGCAGCCATCAGACCAAACGTTTTCAGTTCAAACCTGGCTTGGACCCTGTCCTCCTGTAGCAGGACCTGAACATGACTGCGAATGTCGTATACTCTTTGCGTAGGAAGTTTTGCTGACAACTCTACCGTGTTTAACATGGCGCCTATGAAGGTAATATGCTGACAAGGCGACAAGGCAGATTTTTCTAAATTTATAGAGATGCCTAGCAGGTTTGTACAGCATAATCCCTGGCTTGAAGTAGCTGGTGCCTGGTGGTGGCAGTAAGGAGCCAGTCGTCCAAATATGGAAACACCTGGAATCCTCGATGTCTCAGGTGAGCCGCAACCACTGCCATGCATTTGGTAAACACCCTGGGGGCTGTGGTGAGGCTAAAGGGCAGGGCTCTGAATTGGTAATGACTGGCTCCCAGCCAGAAGTGGAGAAACCTCCTGTAGCGCCTGTTCATTTTGATATGGTAGTACGCATCCTGAAGGTCTATAGAGCACATCCAATTGTCCTGACCCAAAAAGGGAAGAATGGACTGTAGCGTGAGCATTCAGAATTTTGTTTTTCGAACCGATTTGTTCAGTCTGCTGAGATCCAAAATAGGTCTCCAGTCCCCTGTTTTTTTTGGTACCAAAAAGCATTTGGAGTAGATTCCGGATCCTTGTTGGTCTGCCGGGACTGGTTGGATGGCTCTTTTTAAAAGCAGCTTTGAAATTTCTAGTGCTGCTTGGTCTCTCAGACTGGGTGGAACGTCTGGAAGAGGCCCTTTTGGTTGATGTGGGGTGTGGAAAAAGGGGATTTTGTAGCCCTCGGATATGATCAACCGTACCCATCTGTCCTGTGTAAGGGAGCACCAGGCTTTTGGGTACAGCGAAAGCCCCTCCGAAGGTGGACAGTCGGGCAGCTCCTCAGGGGTGCTGAAAGGGTTTGTCAGAGAAAGATTCTCTGCTACACTGATTCTGCGGACCCCCCCCTGCCCTTAGGGTGGCGTCTGTTGTTGTTCCCTCCTCTGCCTCTAGAGGGAAGCTCATCACGTGCGTCCGGCAGAACTCCCTGAGGTTTGCGGAACCACATTTTCCCACCCTTTTGACCCTTAGGATACAGTCTAGAAGGGGCGGAAAAAAAGACTCCCATGGCAGAGATTCTTGCCTTCCTGTTCGCACCTGGTTAAGGCATCCTTCACTTGAGGTCCAAAAAGAGCAGAACCATCAAAGGGGGTGTTAGTGAATGACGCCTTGAAAGGGTCAGCAAAATTGCAGAGCCGCATCCAGGCGTGTCTCCTTAGACCCACACCCGTACCTGCGGCTCTACTCGTTCCATCGGCTGCATAAGAGATGAGCCGCATGGAAGAGTTAACAATAAGAGTTCAGGATCCCTAGCTGGGAGTTGATCTTTTCCTGAGACCCCACAGCTGCTGGGTCCTGCAATGTTTCACCCAGTTCCTTGAAAAGGTCCCTCTGAAGTCGGGTGAAATGGCATAAATAATTCAGCGACTGCATAGCAAAGGTCGCTGAGGAAAACATCCCCTTGCCGTACCTATCCATAGTCCTAGATTCCTTGTTAGGAGGATGGACAGGTACTGAGGGGTCAGCCAACTCCTTCTTAGTGGCTGCTGCCACCACCATGGCATCTACGGGGACACCCTTGGAGAGAAACTGCTTATCTGTGGGAGCAGTAATAAATTTAGTGGGCCTCCGGGGAGTTGGTTCCATAATATCCGGAGCCGTCCACGCCTTCCGAGCCACCACCTCCATAAGTGGGTCAAAAGGCGGGGACACCCAGGAGGTGGAAGGGCGAGAACCGAAGGCATCCAGGTACACCGACTCGTCCTCGGATGGGTTAAGGGCAGACCAGTTCCCCCTCTGTTTGAGGATCTCTAAGATGTCAGAAAAAGAGACATCCTCAGAGGGGAACCTTGGGGACCCCTCCGAATCATCCAGGTCGGTGTCAGATGTCACTGACTCAGGAGAGTCAACATGTTTCCTCTTACATGTCCTCTTCCGAGGGGGCTCCCCTTCAGGGTCAGGGGAGGCCTCGGAAGAGGAAGAAAGGCCCAATGGGGCAGCCTGGAGCGTCGGTTCTCCTCGCTTGAGGTCGGGAGGGTAGGCAGGGGCCGAAGCAGGCACCGTAGAAGGAGGGGCCTAGGAGGCCGACCATGGTGCCGGTACTGGAGCCAGCACGCTCCTCATCACCTCAAAGGCGCCCCTGTCAGGCAGGGAAGAAGGACCCAACTCCGAGGAGATGAGAACTCCCCCCGGCACCGAGAGGGACGGCTCCGAGGCCAATGTCGGGGCCGAGCTCACCTGCGCCGAGGCTCCGAGAGGGAGAGCGGGGTCGGACAAGGGTCCAATGCCACTCGCCCCCTCGGAGCCGACGAGGGAGTCTATGCACCCGGGTCCCTCCAAGGACGGAGCCAAGGATGGAATCGGAGCCAACGAAGGAACCAACACCAAGGGGATCGGTTCCGACACCCCCACAGTACTCACCTCGACGACCTCCGGCTCCGAACTCAGCAGAGTAGTTGGAGGACGAACTTGAGCGGGTGTAGGAGTAGCCCCTGTCCGTTGAGACGGGCTATGTAGCAACTGGGCCAGTGCCTGTGACTTTAAAAGCCAGCTGACTACCCTCTCGATGTCATGGTCCGAAAGCCTGGAAGACCTAGAGGAATGAGATCTATGGCTCCGCTCCGACAAGAGTGGAGACTTCAGAGCCGATCTAACTGACTCGAGAGATGGAGACCTGGAGCGCTTTCTGCTCGGGGATGGCTCCGACACTAAAGTCGGAGCCGACTGAGGTCTAGATTCCTCGGTTCCGGCTGGAACCGACGAGGCAGCAAGAGCACCGCTCGGCACCGGCTCCGAACATGGAGCCAACGATTTGGCGGGCTTTGAAGGTTTCCCAGCCATGGTCTTAGCCAGGGAACCTTCAGGCTTTAACAAGCCTCTATGAATGAGTTTGTTTCTGTGCTCCTGCAGGACTCTAGGGCTAAAAGCGTGGCAGATGGAACAAGAGTCCTGCAGGTGCAAAGGGCCCAAACAATACACACAAGAAGTGTGACAGTCTGTCAGAGACATCTTCTGACAGCACGAGTCACACTTCTTGAAACCCGATACCTTAGTATCCTTAGACATACTACTGTAAAAACAATACACAATACACTAAATTATAATAACAATTTACTATAAGCAGAAAAAAAGGGGGGGAACTACCGCTAAACAGAGGGACAGAATTCCACACACACACACAACAACCAAGGGAAATCTGTACTACTAAGGGGAAGGTCAGAGGCCCAACCACCTTAAGGGTGGAGAAAAAGGGAGATTAGCAAATAAAAAAAGGGAAAGACTAGTCGCTAACTTCACTAATACTAAAGGGACAAAAGAGGATAAAAGACTGACTAAAAAAACTACCTCAAAAGTTATTAATAAAAATATATGACCTGGAGCCGGTGAAAACGCAACCTCGTAGCTGAAGCGGCAAACAAGATCTGGGTATATTTCGCCTAGCATTATGGGACATAGGATAGTCTCGAGCCGGTAAAAATAGTTCTCGAGCTTTAGTATTCGGCCAAGTCGGAGCCGAGGTTCGGCTCCGAACCCCATCCAGCAAGAATGAAGATGAGATTGACAACTTAACATGTATTTACAACACAATAAGCTTTAACATACTTAATAGTTTCACTGGTTTAGGGGCATTTGTGCTAGTCCAGGGTTCCAGAAAGTCCTTTGGAAAAAAACTCTCATCACAGGCCAAATATGGTGAGTCTTGCAGGGTGGTGAAGGGCTGAACCAGTGGTAAGATATTCCTAGAATATCTGAGAGGGGAAACAAGATAGATTATTAGCAGGTTAAGTATTAAGAGTAGATACAGCCTGTGGATATATAAACATTATTGTTAAACAGAGACCATAAAACAGAGTAATAGGGCAATGAGCATGGAAGTACAAGAGGAAGAGAAAATAATGTAGGGAGGATAGGAGATTAGAGCGTGAAATTCGCTTGGAGGTTTCAAAAAATAGATTGGGAAAATAGCGAGATGGAGCAAGGGTTTTAGAGAGAGTAGTGGAGTAAGAAGGTGTTACTGAGAGCATGTAATTGCTCGTCAGATTGTTAGTGAAGTGGACAGACACAGTAGCAGGAAGGAGGAGAGTTTATGAGTGGAAAAAGTAAGTGTAAGAGGGAGTGTACAGGTCACAGCTACCACCGATAATGGCTAACTGCCGTAGCAGAGAAAAGTGTAAGAATCAGACGGAAACATAAATCTGCACTGGCAAAGAAACACAGCATATGACAAATATAAATTAAGAGCAATTAAAGGCAAAAAATGCAGCAGAGGAGCAGAGATATACAATACTGTAACTTTTAGTTATGTACTTACCATAACTTTAGATGTTTGGGATCCATCTTGCCTACATTCTGTACTGAAGGGTTCGGCTCCGACTCGGCACGCTATACTATAGAGCGAAGTCTCTAATTGGCTGAGCTATTCTATATCCCAGGATGCACCACCACTACTTCCCCAGATCTTGTTTGTCCGCACACATGCACACAGTCATAGACAGTTGAAATAACATTGCCAGGTGTTTCAAGATGAAACGGCTAAACTGAACCGTCCGGTCTCTTTTGATCTCCAAGGCAGGGGGAAGGAGGGTGGGTATTAGGAATGTAGGCGAGATGGATCCCAAACATCTAAAGTTATGGTAAGTACATAACTAAAAGATGTTATGTGATCCTATCTCGCCTACATTCTGTACTGATGGGACAGCGTCCCTAGCACCTGATTCCTGGGTGGCTCACTGGAAAACACTCCTGAGAACTGTGGAACCAAAGGAAGCAAGCCCCCGAGATACCACATCCAATTTGTAATGAGAAATGAATGTGTGAGGAGAAGACCAGGTAGCCGGAGCACAAATGTCACTAATGGCAAGCTTGGAATGAAAAGCTGTCGAAGTAGCCATAGCCCTTGTAGAATGAGCTTTCACAGTGGTTGTAAGCTCTCTATTAGAAAGAAGATAAGTATGACTGATACAGTCTCTGATCCACTTGGCAATGGTGACCTTCGTGACGGCTTTTCCCAATTTATTGTCCGAAAAGGACACAAACAACTGATCTGTTTTCCGTGTTTGGTGCGTCCTATCTAAGTAGAAACGCAACTGCCTGTGAACATCCAATGAATGGAAGATGTATTCCGCTCTGTCTGAGTAGTTTGGGAAGAAAACTGGGAGTTCCAATGACTGTTGAAGACAAAAACTAGAGCAAACTTTGGGAACAAAGGATGGATTAGGCCTGAGGGATACTCTATCCTTGTGAAAAGCCAGGTACGGCGGTTTGACACATAGGGCTTGAAGTTCCGAAACTCTTCTGGCTGATGTAATTGCCACCAAAAAAACAGTCTTCCAAGAAAGAAATTTCAAATCACAAGTTGCTGCCGGTTCGAAGGGGGAAGAGGTCAAAGCACCTAATATGAAATTAAGATCCCACGGTGGAGCGGGATGAGAAATCGGAGGTCGTAGCAGCCCAGCACCTTTCATGAAGGCTTTACACAACTTATTGCTCATCAAAGGTGGGTCTATACTTTCATGAAAATTAGAAATAGCTGCCAATTGAACCTTGATGGTAGAGACCGAAGAACCTTGATTGAATAAAGAAGCTAAAAATTTCAAAACTTCTGACACCGGGACAGAAATGGGATCTAACCCCCGGAGTTGGGCCCAAATGGCGAATCTCTTCCATTTGCTGTTATACATTTTTTTAGTCAAATTCTTGTGGGCCGAGGACAAGATATGTATGACTTCCGAGTCCAAAACCTGGTTCCTGACTAAGGTCGGAAGTGGAGGAGCCAAGCTGTTAACCTCAACGAGTGAAGGGACTGATGAAGCTGTCCCGACTGGTGGATCAAGAGGTCTGGAACCTGGTCCAGGAACCATGGACCGTCCAGTGCGTATTTCCGAAGAAAGGGCAGCCAGACTTGACGAGGCCAGTATGGGGCAACTAAAATCATCTTGCACTGCAAGTGAATTGCCTTCTGGATCACCCTGGGAAGAAGGGGAACTGGTGGAAAGGCGTACAGTAGGCCAGTGGGCCAAGCTTGGACTAGGGCGTCCTTGGGAAACCCCCCCGGAACTGGGGTGAGAGAGAAGAACTGTAGACATTTCATGTTGAGAGGAGTTGCAAAGAGGTCGCAACAAGGAGTTCCCCATCTTCTGAAGATCTGAGTTGCCACTCTGTCGTTCAGAGACCACTCGTGCGGGGAGAGAATAGTTCTGCTCAGTCTGTCGGCTATCACATTGGATCTCCCCGGAATGTGTGTTGCTACCAAGAAACGGTTGGTTGTAATCGCCCAATCCCATACTTTCATGGCCTCTCTGCAAAGGGGGTAGGACCTGGTCCCTCCCTGCTTGTTCAGGTACCAGACTACTGACATGTTGTCGGACTGAACGGCAATCATGCCCTGGGGGAGGTAACTGTGTAGTGCTTGTAGCGATAGAAGCACCGCCCTCATTTCCAGTATGTTGATGTGGAGGGAACTCGTCGGGTGCCACTTGCCTTGGACTGACCTGCCCAGGTAATGTCCCCCCCACCCCGTCTGGGAGGCGTCCGTAGTCAAAGTGGCCACTGGAGGTGGAGGAACGAAGGGTCGCCCCTGATCCAGGCTGGAGGAAAGAAGCCACCAACGGAGGTCCTGTTTGCACGTCTCCGTGATCATAATGAGGTGACTGAGAGGGAGATCCTGAAACGACCACTGGACTGACAGGAGCCACTGGAGAATCCTCATATGCAATCTTGCTAAGGGGACTAGGAGAATGGTAGCCGACATGGAACCCAACAGTTGTAGGACCATCCTGGCTGGGGCTCGGCGTTTGAGGAGCAATGCTCGGACTTGAGATTGTAATATTTCTATCCTCTCTGTAGGAAGATAGACCCGCATTTGCTTTGAGTCTATCTCTACTCCGATAAATTGTATGCGCTGAGATGGCAGCAACACAGACTTTTCCCAATTGAAGGTGATTCCTAGGGAGTTGCCTAGAGATATAGTGGCTGCTAGGTTCTGTAAGAGTAGACGCCTGGAAGTGGCAGTTAGGAGCCAGTCGTCTAGGTATGGAAACACCTGGAATCCTAGACTTCTCAGGTGAGCAGTCACCACCGCCAAACATTTGGTGAACACCCTAGGGGCTGTGGTGAGACTAAAGGGCAGTGCGCGGAACTGGAAATGACTGTCTCCCAGGCTGAAGCGCAAGTGTCTCCTGGACGCCTGATCTATCAGGATATGATAATAGGCGTCCTTGAGATCTATGGAGCACATCCAAACACCTTCCTCCAGCAACGGAAGAATGGATTGTAAGGTGACCATCTGGAACTTGGACTTCTTGACAGAAAGGTTGAGGTTGCTGAGATCCAAGATGGGCCTCATGTCCCCGGTCTTTTCTGGTACCAAAAAGAATCTTGAGTAAGTCCCTAATCCGGTCTGGTCTTCGGGGACCGGTTGGACGACTCCTTTTTGAAGCAGCTTTGAAATTTTGATGGCTGCGAGATCCCGTTGACTGGGTGGTGGGTCCGGGATTTTCCGGGATGGTGGGGGGGGGCTGAGAAAAGGGGATGTTGTAACCTCCGGCAATGATTCGGAGCACCCATCGGTCCTGAGTGATATTCTCCCAGGCCTTTAGGTGCCTCGAAAAACGATCCCTGACTGGCTCCGGAGCGGCACAGTCGGGCAAGCCTTCAGTGATGCTGGAAGGTTGAGGAGCCACGAAAGGATTCGCGGTCTCCAGTGTTGCGGGGGCCTCTGCCGCCTCTGGGACGGCGTCTTACTGAAAAATTTCCCCCTCCTCTGCCTCTAGAAGGGGGATCATCCTGCTGTGAGGGGTAAGTTTTCTGAGATTTGCGGAACCACATTTTCCCCCCTCTTCTAGCCTTGAGATAAGGCCGGAAAGGAGTGGAAAACCGTGCCTCTATGGCAGTCAAAGTCTTACCCTCTTGTTCACAGCGGGTCAAGGTGTCCTTTACCTTGGGTCCAAACAAGGAGGACCCATCAAAGGGAGCGTCGGCAAAGGAAGACTTGAAGGCCTCCGCAAAATGACACAGGCGGAGCCAGGCTTGTCTCCGTAGAGCAACACCTGTACCCGCCGCTCTACTCGCCCCTTTGGCCGCATATGAAATGAGCCTCATGGACGAGTTCGATATTGATGATAGAGTAGCCAACTGAGAGCTAACTGTCTGGGCCAACTGCTCAGGTAGGTTACCAGAGAGGGTATCTGAAAGTTCCTTGACCAGATCCCTCTGAAGTCTGGTGAAGTGCGTAAGGTAATTCAGAGACCTTAAGGTAAAGGCTGCTGAAGTAAGGGTGCGCTTCCCGTACCGATCCATACTCCTGGACTCTTTATTAGGAGGATGGACGGACGTCGAAGCCTCTGCCACATCTTGCTGGGTAGCAGATGCCAGCACCAGGGCATCTACGGCCACACCTTTAGATAAGAATTCCTTTTCAGGGGGGGGCTGACAGAAATTTATTCGGGCGAGCTGGCACCGGTTCCACAGAATCCGGATGCTCCCACGCCCTTCGAGAGATCAAATCCAGGAGCTCATCGAAGGGCGGAGACACCCAGGAGGCGGAAGGCTGAGCCCCAAAGGCCTTGAGGAATACCGACTCCTCAGCGGAAGGGGGTTTGGACTGCCAGTCGCCTCGTTGCTTGAGGATTTCTAAGATGTCTACAAAGGAGACATCATCCGAGGACGACTTGGGGACCCCTCTGCATCATCGAGGTCGGTGTCCGAGGTGAGAGACTCATCAGGCGAGTCGACGTGCTTCCTCTTACACTGTCTCTTCCTGGGAGGTTCCTCCGAAGAAGCCTCGGAAGGACCCCCAGGAAGGGAGGAATCCCCAATTGGGGTGACCTCAGGCCCCAGGGCTCCGCTGTCTTGAGACAAGGGGACAACAAAGGAACAAGTCTCCGTGCCAAGGGAAGGTGCCGGAGAGATGGTGGAGGTAGCCAAGGAAGATTTGGCCAAAACAGTCCTCATGGCCCTGAAGGCCGGACCCCCCCGAGTCCTGGGAAGGTCTGACCCCCGAGGCCACAACAGTAGACGGCACTCCCGCAGCCGACGCACCGAGAGGGAGGCTCGGAACCGAAAGCATCGGATCCGAAGTGTCATCCCCGGGGCCGACCGAGGAGGTCCGTGTACCGCACTACAATCCAAAGGTCGGGGTTGGAGTAAGGGCCTGAGCCGACCCAAGAACCTCCACTGGCTCCACCAGCACCGACTCCAACGGTGCCGAGGCTGTTGGAGGAGGAACCAATACAACAGGGTGGACAATCGGCTCCGGAGCCGACCGGGCTGGAGCCGAGACTAACTTTTGGAAAACTGGAGACTGGATCAGCCTTTGAAGCACCCTGTCTATATCCGAATCGGACATCCTCGAAGACCGAGAAGAGATCGATCGGGCCCGAGTTGACTTCTCCGCCGGTTCCGAAAGACTAGGGGACCGGCTTCGAATAGCCTCAAGCAATATCGGCGCCGAGGGATATTCCACCAGCACAGTAATTTCCCTCGGAGCCGACGAGGACTTCAGCGCCGAGGTAGAAGAGTCTGAGTGAGCAACCTTTCTCGGCTCCGAAACCAATGGAACCGAAGAAGGTGACTCGCCTCTCGATGCTCGAGCGCTCGGCTCCGAAGACAGAGGAGTCGAGGCTGGAGGCATCGAGGCAGACCGTTCCGACCTCGGCTACAAAGTCCATGGAGCCGACGGAGAAGCCTGCCTTGATTTCTTAGCTGTCGGCTCCGACGGACTGGTCGGAGCCGAAGACTTCTTCTTCCTGGAAGGAGAGGGGGAAGAAGATAAAGCCTCCTCAAAATAAGGGGTGATGAGCCCCTTCAATATCAATTTGTTTTTCCTCTCTTGGAGGACACGAGAAGAAAAGGCGTGACATACACTACACGACTCTTGAAGGTGTTTAGGACCTAGGCAATAAACACATAGAGAATGGTCATCAGTGATTGACATCTTGTACCCACACTTGGTACATTTTTTAAAAACCGAAGGCCTATGCTCCTTCGACATCTCTACAAGAAAAACACTACCAAAACAGGCTAGAACAAAACTACCACAGAGATACCAATCCCTCAAATTTAAACAGGATAGGCCACAGGCAAAAACTATAACACAGCTCTGGCAGAGCGCGAGGGCAAGGCCCCTCTAACTAAAACGGGACCTTGTAGTTGGAGAAAAATATATTTACTATACAAAAATATTAAGGATATGACACAGTATGAAGTACAGTGCGAGGAGAACCCTACTAATAAAGCGGGAACCTAGCGCTAACAAAATTCACACACAAACTTTCACAAAAACCACTTATAAACGACAAGTAGCTGTTAAAACAGCTTTTGGTTGAAAAATTAGAAAATTTCTGACAGAAAATTTGTCAGTAAAAGGTACTTAGCCCAGCCAAGTCGAGACCACGTCTATTGCTATCAAGCGGTAAACGAGATCTGGGGAAGTAGTGGTGGTGCATCCTGGGATATAGAATAGCTCAGCTAATTAGAGACTTCGCTTTATAGTACAGCGTGCCGAGTCGGAGCCGAGGATCGGCTCCGAACTCATCAGTACAGAATGCAGGCGAGATAGAATCACATAACATCAAGTATTACACAATTCAGGCCGACACAAAGATATTGCCAATGTAGAAAAATTCAGGTACATAACATCTAGAAATTGGTTTGGACAAAAAGATGTGGCCTTTGCTTGTTAGTGTTTTATCTGCATAAACCTGATAGCAGTTGGGAAAATAAAGGTGGTACCAACCCTGTTGATATTATAACAGCAATATACGCAAGTTTAGTCCTTCACAATCATAAAATAACAGTAAAACTACACTGAGTGGACCTTAATTAAGTATTAACAGCTAAAAAGCAAGCCAGTTTAGGCTATTGCGTAATTACAGCAGTATAAACAGCTAACAATTAAGCCAATGTAGGCTGTAGTGTGATTATAGCAGCGATGCTGGAAAACATTTACTGGCTGTGCAGTAGGTATAAATTACCAGCAAGTAGGAATTTGCATAGGTTAAAACATAGGCATTATAAGCAGAATTGTGATATGGCTTGGTCTAACTTAAATCAGTACGAAACAGTTACCAGAATATTAACACATAGCAGACCTATCATATAAGAACCAGAGCATTTAATAGGATACACGCACAGTAGAAGATCAGCAAATCTGTTCCACCAGAGATCACAGGGAAGTGTATCGGGGAGTACAGGGGAAAAAAGAGAGAGAGCACCAGAAAGAAACAGGGGGATTTAAATGTTGCAGGGGATCATGGGAAAAAAGGTATACCTGAAGAGAAGAGGAGACAGAGACAGGAATCAGTCTACACCTAAATAGGAATAGATGGCACAGAAAAAAACATCAGTGGAACAAACGTTTGGGTAAGGTGCAAATTATAACTCAGAAAAAGAAACAATAGTAATGGTAAGGTTTAATTCTAAGTATAAATGCAGTAAAATGACTTAGTGGGGTCCAAGTGAGAAATTAAGAAGTTATGTACTCACCATAATGTTCCATCCCAGTAGGTATCTTCATTTGTCTGCAACCTTTGGGACACGGATCCGATCTCGGATCTGAGCAGGCAACTTTTACCACAGCATAGATCCGAGCTCCTAGCTCCTCCCTTTACCCATAATCCCCTGCCAACCCTAACTGACCTCAGATCAAGTTTGCCCGATATAAGCATTGTTATTGTGCCCCGGAAGGGGGTTATCCAAGACAGATCCTATAGGTCAGGGGGAAGGAGGGGGGATGGTTGCAGACAAATGAAGATACCTACTCAGATGGAACGTTATGGTGAGTACATAACTTCTTAATCTGAAGTAGGAACTTCATTTGTCAGCACCCTTAGGGACAGAGTCCCCAGCTACCTGAATCCTGGGTGGCCTTTATGAAAGAACATTCTGGAGCACTGCAGAGCCAAAGGACGCCCTACCTCTGGAGACAACATCCAGTTTGTAATGGCTGATAAAAGTATGAGATGAGGTCCAAGTGGCTTCGGAACAAATATCATCTAAGGGGACCCTAGATTTAAAAGCCGCCGAAGTAGCGACGGCCCTAGTAGAATGAGCTTGGACTCCCTGAGGCGCAGGCCTTCCCGAACTCTGATACGCTAAGAGGATACAACTAGCTATCCACCGTGGTAGTGTAACTTTAGAAATTGACTTGCCTAAACTTATTTTGGCAAAGGAGACAAACAACTGGTCAGATTGCCTATGACCAGCAGTTCGATGAGTATAAAAACGTAATTGTCTGTGCACATCCAAGGAATGCAGTTTATATTCTCCTTTGTTCTAGTAATGGGGAAAGAACACGGGAAGATTAAAAGATTGATTAATATTAGCTTCCGAAGACACCTTAGGCAGAAAGGACAGATTGATCCTGAGGTAAACTCTATCTGGATGGAAGGATAAATACGGTGGTTTAACACATAGAGCTTGAAGTTCAAAGACCCTTTTAGCTGAAGTAATGGCCACTAAGAAGGCCGTCTTCCAAGAGAGATATTTAAGATCAACCGTGGCCGCCGGCTCGAAAGGGGGGTAGTCAAGGCTTGGAGAACCAAAGACAAATCCCATGGGGGTACTACCTGCCTGACCGGAGGTCTGAGGAGGAAGGTACCCTTGAGGAAAGCTTTACAAAGCTTGGAAGTCATTAGAGGGCCCAATTCATGCCCTACATGATAATGCGAAATCGCTGCCAGTTGAACCTTGACTATAGAGCAGCTAGCCCCTTGATGAAAAAGGGTAGTTAAGAAATCCAAAACCGACGTGAGAGGCGCCGTGAAGGGATCGAAGTGATGGTGCTCCGCCCAGATGGAGAAACATTTCCACTTGCTTCGGCAGACTCTTCTAGTGGAAGGTTTATGTGCTGCTACTAGGATGGCTTTGACTGGTGAGGAGATTCCGGGAGTCCTAATCAGGAGTGGAACTGGAGCAACCAAGCAGTCAGCTTGAGGTTGACCAGGTTGGGGGCCGGGAGACCCAGAGGGTGGGTAATGAGATCCGGGAGTGGATCCAGAATCCATGGTGGATGAATTAGTTGAGACCACAGGTACGGGAACCATGTTTGACGAGGCCAGAATGGGGCAATGAGGATCATTTTGCTCCCCAGCCGACTGGCTTTCTGTAGGAGTTTCAGCATCATGGGCAAAGGAGGATAAGCGTAAAGGAGACCGGGAGGCCAAGCATGTACTAGAGAGTCTCTCGGGGACTCCCCCTGAGGGGGGATTAGAGCGAAGTAACTGTTGCATTTGGTATTTGAAGCAGAGGCAAAAAGATCGCAACAGGGTTGCCCCCATAGGGCAAATATTTGTTTCGCTACTAGAGGATTGAGAGACCATTCGTACGGAGTCAGAATCGAACGACTAAGCCTGTCTGCTAGGATGTTGGACCGTCCCGGAATGTGCGTTGCAATAAGAAAGCGGTTGGTGGAAATCGTCCATTCCCACACTCTCATGGCCTCGCGACAAAGAGGATAAGACCTGGTTCCCCCCTATTTGTTGATGTACCAGACAACTGACATGTTGTCCGTTTGTACTGCAATCGTCCCAATCGGTAGAAGGCTGTGAAGTGCCTGCAACGTCAAAAGCACCACCCTCATCTCTAGGACACTGATATGCAAAGAGGTCTCTGTGTCGTTCCACGTGCCTTGGACCGTTCTGCCTGAATAGTTCCCCACCCCGCCCCCCCCCACCCCAGTTGAGAGGCATCCATGGTCACTGTGGCGACGGGGGAAGGCATTGAAAATGGTCGTCCCGTGTGGAGACTCGGGGACCGGAGCCACCACATGAGCGACCCTCTGCAAGCCCTGCTTAGGGGAATAGGATGGGACAGGGGGTTGCGAGACAGGGACCATTGTACTTGGAGGGTCCACTGCAGGACCCTCATATTTAGGCGGGCTAGGGGTAGTAGAGGAATAGCTGCCGCCATGGACCCTAGAGCCCTCAGGATCAATTCCGCAGGTGGAGCAGGAAGTATGAGAATGGCCTGGACATGCAACCTCAGGTTCTGAAGCCGATCGGGAGTCAGGAAGGCAAGCATTATCCTGGAATCCAATCTCGCCCCTATAAAATCTATTACCTGTGAGGGGACTAGAGAGGATTTGGTCATGTTGATAGTTAACCCTAGACGTGGAGCAAGGTCGAGGAAATAATCCCTGCCTGAACAGAGCAGATGCCTTGTTGGGGCGATGAGGAGCCAGTCGTCCAGGTATGGAAAGACCTGAATTCCCTGAAGCCTCAGGTGGGCTGCTATGACAGCCAAGACTTTGGTGAACACCCTGGGGGCTGAGGTGAGACCGAAGGGAAGGGCCCTGAACTGAAAGTGACTGGCTCCCAGCCGGAAGCAGAGGAACCTCCTGGAGCGTCTGTCCACTAGGATGTGGTAGTACGCATCCTTGAGGTCTATCGAGCACATCCAATCATTCTCCCATAATAGGGGGAGAATAGATTGTAAGGTGACCATTCGGAACTTTTCTTTGGATACTGCCAGGTTCAGGAGAGAGAGAGATCGAGAATGGATCTCAAGTCCCCCGTCTTTTTTGGCATCAGAAAGAACCTGGAGTAAAACCCCGATCCGAACTGATCTGGGGGGACGGGTTGGATGGGTCTTTTTTGCAAAAGCTGCTGAATTTCTGTAGCAGCTGCCTCCCTTTGATTGGGTGGTACGTCAGGGAGGCTTTTGGTTTTGGGGATTACAATAAAGGGAATTTGGTAACCTCTGGATATGATGCGAGGCACCCAGCGATCTGTTGTTATGGACTCCCACATTGCTAGGTGCTTCGAAAGACGCCCCCTGACTGCCTCCAGAGTGGAGCAGCCGGGCAACCCCTCAGGGGTTCGGCGTGGGCCTCACAGAGAATGGTTCTCTGGACCCAAAGTTTCTGGGACCCCCTCTGCCTCTTGGGCGGCGTCCTCCCTGTCCTCCTCTGCCACGAGAGGATTGGTTGTCCGGAGCAGACTGGGACTGATGCGATTTTCGGAACCACATCTTCTTCTGACCCTTTTGGTTCTTAGAAAAGGACCTCTGGGGAGCAGAGAAGCGGACTCCGACGGCAGACAATGTCTTCCCGTCTTTCTCGCTCTGGACTAAAGTGTCGCAAAAGGTTTTGCCAAAAAGTGCAGAACCATCTAAGGGGGCATTCGCGAATGACGCCTTAAAGGGTTCCGAGAAGTCACAGTGTCGAAGCCAGGCCTGAAGCCTGATTACCAGGCTGGCTCCGCTGGCTCTAGCGGCTCCTTCAGTGGCTTGTGACAAGAGCCGCATAGAGGTGTTAGAAACTAAACGTAGAGTAGACATTCGGGAGGAGTACAGTTGCTTGTCCACTTCCGACATGGACTCTGGGGGGGGATGCAGCGTATTCTTTTATTAGTTCCCACTGCATCCGGATGACGTGTGCCATATAGTTCAGCGCTCTCATGGAGAAGGTTGCTGAACTAAAGACCCGCTTCCCCAGGCGGTCCATCGCTCGAGAGTCCTTACTCGGCAGGTGGACCGCAGAGCTCTCCTGAGCCAGCTCTTTCTTGGTGGCCGCCGCCACCAACATGGCATCCACTGGGGGACCTCTGCTCCAGTGGATTCTTTCAGCAGGGGGACTCAGGATCCTATCCGGGTGCTTGGGGACTGGCTCTACAGTGTCTGGCTCCTTCCAAGCCCTGGTGGAAATAAGGTCCACCAGGGGGTCGGGGGGAGGGGACACCCAAGAGGTAGATGGCCCTGCTTCGAACGCCTCTAGGAATACGGACTCATTGGAGAAAGCCTTGGGGGCAGACCACCCTCCCCTAATCCTGAGCATTTCCATGATGTCTCCAATGGAGACATCCTCGGGGGGGGGGTGACCTTGGGGAGCCTTCCCCTTCATCTAAGTCCGTATCTTCGGTAAGGGACTCAGGTGAGTCCACGTGCCTCCTCTTACACTTGGCTTTGTGAGGGACCTCCTCTGGGAGGCTGTCCGAGGAAGACTCACCAGCAATATCACGTTCCACAGGAACACCCAGAGACGCTGAAGCAGACTGTCCCGAAGGCCGGGTGATGGGAGCCCGGACCAGCTGAGAGGGAGTGCAGGGAGGAGCCGAAGCCAGGACCGGGGGCCCAGATGCACTCAACAATGCCCTCTCCACCACTGCGAAAGCCGGGGGGGGAGCTACTCTCGATAGGCTCCGAGAGTCGGCTCCCACTCGGATCCGAAGCGGGGACCGGATCCGGGGCTGAGACCCTCGGATCCGAAGGACCCGTGTGCTCCGACCGGGACGGAGCCGAAGTCACACAAAGTTCCTCGGATCCGAAGCTCCGCCCATGGCTCCGAGAGGTCGGATCTGACAAACTCGAGGGACCAGTCGGAGCCGAAGTAACTAGTACTGTCAGCACCGACACACCCCCGAATCCAACGCGGCTCGGCTCCGAATGCTCCGAACCCGGGAAACGGGACGGAGAAGGAGCAATTGGGGCAAAAATGGGGTTGAGCTCCCCCCCAGAGGGGGGGGAGGCAAGAGCACTCCCATCTGCAGCTGGGCCTGGATGAACCTCCTCATTATCCGGTTCATGTCTGCATCTGACATACTAAAGGTGGACCTCGACGAGGCCACCGAGGCAGACCTAGAGTGACGCCTCGATGACCTCGACGGGGACTGGGTTGCCTCCTCCCCAGGTCCCGGTGAAAAACAAGGGGACCGGAGCCGAGGAGAAGGCGATCCAGAAACCCTGGATGGAGAAGCCCGCTTGGCGGGTAGGGCCGAGGAAGAGTCCTCGGCCCACCGCTTATGGTGCTTCTCCTTCCTTTTGTTTTTTCCGGCCTCCCTCTCCTCCGGAGCCAAAATGGGAGGTTGAGTCCCGACCGGAGGGAGGCAGGGGTGGCTACCACCGAGGGCTGGGTAGCGACCACCAAAGAACCGGAGGCCGGAGCCGAGTCCGGGGGCAAGAGGCCCGCCAGAATCAGCTTCGACCTCCGGTCCTTAAGTGCCCTGGGGTTGAATGCTGCAGAAATCGTGCATCCCGAAGAGAGGTGTTCAACCCCAAGGCACCTAACGCACCGGGTGTGGCCATCCGCCGGTGAAAGCTTATGGCCACACTCGGTGCATTTTGAAAAGATGGCTTTAGGGGCCTCCGACATGTTGAACGGAAAACGCACTCACTAGGCCCCTACACACACCACAAACACACACTACGAACCAGCGAGTGTAGGGAGGAAAAATTTTACAAAAAAAAGATATCTAAGAGGGGAACCTAAACAATCTTACACAATCACAAAAGAGAAAGTACAAAAATTTTTAAGCTTTTTCTCACAAATACTCTGAACTGCCAGGAGCTCGAAATCCAGCTTGTAGGCTTGAAGCGTGGCAAACTAGATCTGAGGTCAGTTAGGGTTGGCAGGGGATTATGGGTAAAGGGAGGAGCTAGGAGCTCGGATCTATGCTGTGGTAAAAGTTGCAGGCTCGGATCCGAGATCAGATTTGTGTCCCAAAGGTTGCTGACAAATGAAGTTCCTACTTCAGATTCTAAGTTATAAATAGAAAAGAAATAAAAACCTTTTAGCTTGGCTAGAAAAGCAGTGCAGGGGAACAGGTAAGGAGGCCCGAGGCACAGCTTCTTTTACTGATAGATAAACAGACGTTGAGAGCCAGCTAGTGGAAGAGGCTAGTGATATGTTTGGGCAGAGACCTTGAAATTAAGAGGGGGGCTGCGAGGTCTGGTGGAATGGGAAGCCAGTAAACAATGAATTATTTACAACACAGTAAGCTTTAACAAACTTACTAGTTTCACTGGTTTAGCGGTGTTTATGGTAGGGCTTGCAGGGTGTTCTGTGTAACTGTACACCCCTGGGTAGTTCTGTGCAAATAAAAATGAAGCTGTCTATGAACATCTAAGGTATGTAAAATGTATTCCCCTTTATTGGTATAATTAGGAAAGAACACTGGAAGTTGGATAGACTGATTAAGGTTTGCTTCAGTGGCTACTTTTGGCATAAAGGAAGGGGTGAGTCTCAAGGCCACTCTGTCTTTATGAAATATCAAATAAGGAGGCCTAATAGTAAGAGCCTGCAATTCTGAAACTCTTTTTGCTGAAGTTAATGTCACCAAAAAGGCAGTCTTCCAAGAAAGAAATTTGAGATCACATGATGCAGCAGGAATGAAAGGGGATCTAGTTAGAGATTGTAGCACCAAAGTAAGATCCCACTGTGGAGAAGAATCCTTGACTGGAGGACGCAACAAAAAATAAAACCTTCAAAAAGGCTTTGCAGAGGCAAGAAGAAAATTTAAGTATGTTATTGAGATGAAAATTAAAAATTGCTGCCAACTGGAGTTTGACGGTAGTGAAATTAGTACCCTCCTGAAAAAGTGAAGTCAGGAAAAGAAGAATGTCAGAAATAGGGGCCAAAGAAGGAGAGAATCTCTTCCACTTATTTTTGTAAACTCTCTTCGTAGATGATTTCTGAGTAGC
Source organism: Protopterus annectens (assembly GCF_019279795.1). Classification (NCBI taxonomy): domain Eukaryota; kingdom Metazoa; phylum Chordata; order Ceratodontiformes; family Protopteridae; genus Protopterus; species Protopterus annectens. The sequence continues at coordinate 1,988,237,930 of NC_056726.1, read as the reverse complement.
AAGGATAATGTCCTTCACAGGGGATGCAAGCCTAAACTTAACAATAATTAATGGAAATGCACAAACCAAGCTGTCAGATGGAGGGTCTGTAAATTTAGAACTGGATGAAGCGTCAGATGGGAGATCAGATCCGGCACCAGACTGAGCACCCAAGGGGGGTGTCTGAGATGAGACCGTAGAAGAGGGAACCGCATCTACACAGGCCAAAAAAGGGCAATGAGGATCAACTGCGTCCTGAGGCATCTTACTTTCTGAAGTACTCTTGGAATTAAAGGTAAGGGTGGGAAGGCATAAAAGTGACCCGAAGCCAATTGTGAGGCAGAGTGTCCCTGGGGGACTCCCCCTCCAAGGGGGATCAGGGTGAAGTAATTGCTGCATTTATGGTTGAGAGGGGAAGCAAATAGATTGCAGCTCAGTTGAGCCTATCGACAGAAGATCTGCTGCTCCACTAACAGATTCAAGGACCACTCGTGTGGGGGTCAGAATAGTCCTGCTCAGCTTGTCTGCCAGTACGCTGGATGCTTTGGGAATGTGTTGCAAAGAGAAAGCGCCACAAGGACATCGCCCACTCCCAAACCCACATGGCTGCAAGACAAAGCAGATGTGAACTTGTGCCCCCTTGCTTGTTTATGTACCACACAACAGCCATGTTGTCTGTACTAACTGCTATCATCCCTACAGGAAAGCAGTCCTGAAATGCTTGCAACGAGAGAACTGCTCTCATCTCCAGGATATTTATGTGCAGTTTGGTCTCTGACAGGGACCATGTCCCTTGGACAGTCTTCCCTGAAAATGCCCCCCTACCCTAGGAGGGAAGCATCCATGGTCACCATGGTTGTAGGAACTGGGGGAGAAAAGGGCCTGCCCGCCAAGAGGTCCGGTGAGTACATCCATCATAAAAGATGTCTCTGACATATTGGAGTGAGTCATATGGGGACTGACAGAGGGTGGGATAGAGGGGACCACTGAACTGCCAGGTTCCACTGCAGTACTCTCATGTAATACCTGGACATCGGAATGAGATAAATGGCAGCTGTCATAGAACCTAAAGCCCTTAGAATGAGAGACACAGGAGGACGAGTTTGCTCCAGAAGGGACTGAACATGAGACCGAAAAAGAAGGGTGTGACGGAGGGGTAGAGCTGCAATCTCTGAGACTGTGGTCAACTGAGTGCCTATGAATTCCAGTTGTGACTTGGCAGGATTCATTGTTATCCCTAACTGGTCGAAGAGACAGAGAAGGAAGCGTGTTCTCCACCAGTTGATGCTGTGTGAGAGCTGTAAGGAGCCAGTCATTGAGATAGGGAAACACCTGGAATCCCTGCAGCCTGAGATGTGCTGCCACCACTGCCATGCATTTGGTGAACACCCGGGGGGCTCTGGTGAGTCCAAAGGGCAGGGATCTGAACTGGAAGTGATCAGCTCCTAGGCAAAAAGTGGAGAAACCTCCCAGACTGCCTGTCTATTTTGATAAGATAGTATGCGTCCTGGAGATCCACAGAGCACATCCAGTCATTCTTGTGCAGAAAAGGCACAATGGACCATATGGTGACTTCTTGACTGACAGATTTAACTGACAGAGGTCCAGAATAGGATGCAGGTCACCCATTTTCTTTGGGTAGCAAAAAGAAGAGGGGGTAAGTTCCGGATTCTCTCTGTCCTGTGGGGACCTTTTGGATGGCTCTTTCTTGGATGAGGTTGGTTACCCGTAGACAGGCTAACTTTCTCTGACTGGGTGGCACGTCTGGGAGAGGTCTGTGTCTTGGTGGGGGGGGGGGGGTCCGAAAAGGGAATGTAGTCGCCACTGTATATGATTCTTAGCACCCATTAATCATTTGTGATGTTTGACCAGGCTAAAGGGTGCAAAGCCAACCACTCCCCAACTGCCTCCAGGGAGGGACAGTCAGCCAACAACTCATGGGGTGCTGGTAGGATTTCTCAGCGAAGGGCTCCCTGGAACCCTGGTTTTGTGGGCCTCCTCTGCCCCTAGGGTGGCACTGGCCATTGAAACCTCTCCCCCATCCCCTGGAAGAGGAATCGTTTTGAGCCTTCTGAAAGAAAGACTGCGACTTGCGGAACCGCATTTTTCTCTTCACATGTTGGGTCTTGAAGAAGGACCTTTCGAGGGTAGAAAATTTGATCCCTGCAGCCAACAGTGTCTTCCTCTCTTGCTCACTGTGGGTCAAAGCTTCTTTAATGCTTGGTCCAAAGAGAGCGGAACCATTGAAGGGGGCGTTGGTGAATGACATTTTAAAGGCCTTCGCAAACCTGCATAAATGCAGCCAGGCAAATGCTTGTCTGATGTCTGATGGCAAATGCCTGTACCTGCCTGAGAACCCTCTTAAGCATTGGATATTAACCTCATGGACGAATTCGCTATTTACGTAAGAGTGGCCAACTTGGCCACAAGCATGGACAAATCCCTCTGGAGACAAGTAAAATGAGTCAGATAATTCAGTCCTTGCAGGCTGAAAGAATCCAATGCGAATGCCAGCTTTCCAAATCTGTCCAATGCTCTCGATTCACAACTGGGATGACGGACAGATGAACTCTCTTCTGCCAATTCTTTCTTGGTGGAGGCAGCTACCCCAATTGCGTCAACTGGAATGGCCTTGGACCAAAAGGACTTGTCCAATGGTGGGCTTAGAAATTTGTCTGCTCTTCTGGGTACCAGATCCACTGTATCATGTTCCTTTCAGGCCCTGCTGGCAATAAGGTTGATCGATGCATCAGAAGGAAGGGGGGACTCCCAAGAGGTAGATGGGCCCATGCCGAACTCCAAGAACATGGCTTCCTCAAGGGACGGGTGCTGGGCAGACCAACTGCCCTTGGCCTTAAGAATCTCCAGTATGTGTCAAAAGGAGATGTCATTGTGCAGTGACATGGGGACCAGTCCCCAACATCAATATATGGGTCCACTGTGACAGACTCCATTGGGGACTCAAGATGTCTCCTCTTACATATCCTCTTCCAAGAAACCTCCGCCGTGGGAGGCTCAGGGGAAGACTAGGAAGAGGTGGGAACACCTATGGGGGTAACTCCCCCCAGGAGGCTAGATCGGCTGGGCTGACCCAGATCAGGATGAGAGGGTCCACTCAAATTCTGGGGCTGGGAAGGGGCACGGCAAGCAGGGCAGGCCTACTCTGGTAGTAGAGAGAGATCTTTCCAGTACCCGGAATGTGGAGGGACTGGAGAAGGTCCCCCTTCCTCTCTCCTGCTGATAACACCACAACAGAGGAAGGGACAGACCCCACCAGAACCTCCAACCCTCCAGACAGTGCCAGTCAGGAGCTATCAAGCACTGAAGCACCGAGTGACAGAGAACAGTCCGGAAGCCCCGGACTTGACCCAGACCCCATGAACTGCGGGGAGACAACTCGGACCAGTGGCCCAGTCTGTCCAAGGGGAACGGAAGCACAGCTGGTCATAGACTCTGATTGTGCGGGGATAAGAGAATTCCCAGTAGCCGCCATCGCCTCCCTGCTGAGCACTGTTTCCCCTAAGTCCAAACCCAGGGAGGCTGGACAAGGAGAAAGAAGTCGGGGGGTAGGAGATGGTTCCCCAATCCTGTGAGCTGGGGAAGCCAGGAGCCTCAGTTTGATTTGAGCCCTCAAGAAGGACCACATCATACTGTCCATATCGGAGGGGAGGATACTCCTGGAAGATCGGGAGGAAACCAAGGACCTAGCCGGAGACCAATGCTGGGAACCAGAGGGCCTTCTTCACTGGTCTGGGCAGTGGGTCCTGCGCAGAGAAGAGAATAAGAAGTTATGTACCTACCATAATGTTCCATGTTAGTTGTCTTCATCTCGCCTTCTTTTTTGCTGTTTGGGATCAGAGCCGATCCTCGGCTCCGACTCGGCCATCTTCAATAGCTCGAGAGCTGTTTACTGGCTCGAGGCTACCCCTTATCCCATGATGCCTAGCGACAGCTACCCAGATCTCATTTGAAATAGTTAATCCCAGACATAATATGAGAGAAACCAGTTAACAAAAAACTGGTTGCTCCATACATCCTAAAAACTAGAATAGGTTAGGAAGATCTAGGCAGAAGAATAACATTAAGGAATACACAGCCAGTGAAGAAGGACTCCTCTCGATCCACTAGGATGGGGGGACGGAGGGAGGGACGCAAGAAAGAAGGCGAGATGAAGACAACTAACTTGGAATGTTATGGTAGGTACATAACTTCTTAATGTTAGGTTGTCTATCTCGTCTTCATTCTTGCTGTTTGGGACAGCATCCCTAGCACCTAACAACCTGGGTGGCTCAGTGGAACAGACTCTTCAAAACAGTGGAACCAAAGTCAGCTCTGCTCCGGGAGACCATATCCACCTTGTAATGAGAAATAAAGGTATGAGGGTTTGCCCACGTGGCAGCTGCACAGATGGAATCCATGGGCAACCTAGACTGAAAAGCTATGGAGGTGGCTAATGCCCTGGTAGAATGACCTTTTGGTTGAGTTGGTAACTCTTTATACCTTAACTGGTAAATAAAAGTAATAGTGTGGGACAACCATCTGGATAAGGTCACCTTGGAAACTGGGACACCTTGTTTGTTTAAGGCATAAGAAAGGGATAACTGGTCTGACTTTCTTATTTCTTTAGTTCTATGTAGGTAAAAATGCAATTGTCTATGAACGTCCAATTGGTGAAGCTTGTACTCTGCCTTGTTGCTATGATTTGGGAAGAACACAGGGAGATCTATAGATTGATTTAAATTATTTTCTGAGCAGACTTTAGGAAGAAACAAAGGATTAGTCCTCAGAGCAACTCTGTCCTTGTGAAACACCAGGTAGGAAGGACAAACTCATAGTGCTTGAAGTTCTGAGACATGCCTAGCTGAAGTGATAGCAACCAGAAAGAGTGTCTTCCAAGACAGAAACTTGATGGAGCAGGATGCTGCTGGTTCAAAAGGAGGCAGAATTAAGGAAGTTAGGACTAAATTAAGGTCCCAAGGAGGAGGGGGATCTCTCACTGGAGGTCTAAGAAGAGATGTTCCTCTCAAAAAAGCTTTACAGAGCTTATGAGACATGATGTTAGAATTTGTCAAACCGATATGAAAATTAGAAATGGCCACTAATTGTACCTTAATCATAGCAGAAGTGGCCCCGGAGTGAAAAAGTTGTGCTAGGAATTCCAGAATTTCATGGACAGGGGCTGAGAAGGGATCCACATTCCTACACTCTGCCCAACAAGAAAAACGTTTCCATTTGCTAGCATAAGTTTTTCTCGTTGTAGACTTATGAGAGGAAATGATAATCTCGTGGACTGCTGGGGAAATGCTGGGAAGCCTGGCTAAGGTTGGAAGTGGAGCAACCAAGCTGTGAGCTGGTGAGTTTGGAGGGATTGATGCAACCCGCCTGACTGATGAATCAGGAGATCTGGAATCGGGTCAAGAGTCCAGGGCTGATCGAGAAGGTAATGGTGCAGGAACGGGAACCATATCTGTCAAGGCCAGTAGGGGGCAATGAGGATCATTTTGCAACCCAACGATTTTGCTTTCTGTATGAGTTTCGGTATCAGAGGAAACAGAGGAAAGGCATAAAGAAGTCTCTGAGGCCAATCGTGGACTAGGGCGTCTCTGGGTATGTAACCTGGAGGCGGAAGAAGGGAGATGTAGTTGCTGCATTTGCTGTTGAAAGGGGTAGCAAAAAGATAGCAGCAAGGCTGTCCCCATTTGCGGAAGATAAGATCTGCAACTTCCTGATTCAGAGGCCACTCGTGAGGAATGAGGAAACCTCTGCTGAGCCTGTCCGCTATGACGTTGGATCTCCCAGGGATGTGTGTCACAATCAGAAAATGTTGGGAGGAAATCGCCTACTGCCAAAGTCTAAGTGCTTCTAGACACAGGGGGTAAGATCTGGTTCCACCCTGCTTGTTGATGTACCACACCACTGACATGTTGTCTGTTTGAATTGCAATGGTCCCGGAAGGAAGAGAGTCTTGAAGGGCTTGCAACGCTAGGAGCACAGCTCTCATTTCTAGGACATTTAAGTGGAGATGGTACTCGTGAGGTTGCCAAGTGCCTTGGACTGTCCTGCCCAGATAATGCCCCCCTCCACCCTATCAGGGAGGCGTCTGTAGTCACTGTGGCTACCGGAGGGGGCTGTATGAAAGGTCTGCCCTGAGTCACTAGTGGGGAGACCATCCACCAAGAAAGGTGCCTTTTGCATGCCTCCGTGATCAGTATCATGTGAGTGATGGGTAGCTCCTGGAAAGACCACTGCATGAAAAGAAGCCACTGAAGAATTCTCATGTGGAAACGAGCTAATGGAAGTAGAAGAATGGCAGCTGCCATGGAGCCCAGAGTCTGAAGGACATACCTGACTTGGATCCTTTTGCTCTGCATTAGGATTTGCACTTGATGACGAATTGTGGACGCTCTTTCCAGTGGTAACCTTGCGAACATTTCCCTTGTGTTTAATTCTGCTCCTATGTAAGTGATAGACTGACAGGGTAACAAGGCAGATTTTTCGAAATTTATTGTAATACCTAGCTGGGTGCAAGATGTGATTGTATAATCCTGCACTTGTAAGAGTTGATGCCTGGTGGTAGCAGTGAGGAGCCAGTCGTCTAGATATGGAAACACCTGGAATCCTTGACGTCTCAGGTGAGCCATGACCACTGCCATACATTTGGTGAACACCCTGGAGGCTGTGGTGAGACCAAAGGGCAGAGCTCTAAACTGGTAATGACTGGCCCCCACCCGAAAGCGAAGAAATCTCCTGAAGCGTCTGTCCATCTTGATATGGTAGTACGCATCCTGAAGATCTATTGAGAACATCCAATTGTCCTGACCCAGGAAGGGTAGAATGGACTGTAGCTTGACCATCTGAAACTTTGTTCTTTGTACATATTTGTTTAGTCTGCTGAGATCCAGAATCAGTCTCCAGTCCCCTGTCTTTTTTGGTACCAAAAGAACCTTGAGTAAGTTCTGGATCCGTGCTGGTCTGCGGGGACTTCCTGAATGGCTCTTTTTTCTAGCAGTTTTGAAACTTCTATTACTGCTTGCTCCTTCAGATTGGGTGGAACATCTGGAAGGGTCTTCTTTGACTGTAAGGGGGATTGATGGAAGGGAATTTTGTAACCTCCGGATATAATGGACAGTACCCATCTGTCTCTTGTGAAATTTTGCCAGGCATTTGGGTACAGCGAAAGTCTTCCCCCGACTGCCTCCAGAGGTGAGCAGCCGGGCAACCCTTCAGGGATGCTGGAAGGGCTAGTCAAAGAAGGATTCTCTGTTGCCCTGGTTCTGCGGACCCCCTCTGCCCCGAGGGCAGCATCTATTATTGTTGTTTCCCCCTCTACCTCTGGAGGAAAAATCACTACGTGTGTCAGGCAAGGCTCCCTGAGATTTGCAGAACCACATCTTTCCACTCTTTTGACCCTTGGGGTAAGGTCTAGAGGGAGTGGAAAAACGGACTCCCATGGCAGAGAGAGTCTTGCCTTCTTGCTCACACCTAGCCAACGTGTCTTTCACCTGTGGCCCAAAGAGAAAGGAGCTATCAAAGGGGGTACTGGTGAAGGATGCTCAAAAGGGTTCCGCAAAGTGACACAGCCACATCCAAGCATGCCTCCTGAGGGCCACACCAGTGCCCACGGCTCTACTCGCTCCATCGGCTGCATAGGAAATGAGCCTCATGGAGGAGTTAACTACAGAATCAAGATTCCCTAGCTGGGAAACTACTTTGGCTTGTGCTCCCTCAGCTGTAGGATCTTGAAGGGTATCTCCAAGCTCTTTAAGAAGATCCCTTTGAAGGTAAGTAAAATGGCATAGATAGTTCAGGGACCTCACAGAGAAGGTCGCTGAAGCAAACATTCACTTTCCGTATCTGTCCATCGTCCTAGACTCCTTGTTTGGGGGATGAACAGATGAAGAGGTCTCTGCTAACTCTTTTTTGGTGGCTGCTGCTACCACCATGGCATCAACGGGCACACCTTTAGAAAGGAATTGCTTATCCTGGGGGGTTGTAATAAATTTACCAGCTCTCCTCGGAGTTGATTCCACTGTGTCCAGAGCTGATCAAGCCTTTCGAGCCACTACAGACATAAGTGGGTCGAAAGGAGAAGAAACCCAGAAGGTGGAAGGTCAGGAACCAAAAGCACCCAGGAATACAGACTCATCCTCGGTAGGGGCTAGGGGATTCCAGTTCCCCCTCTGCCTAAGCATTTCCAGGATGTCCGAAAAGGAAACATCTTCAGAGGGGGATCTTGGGGATCCTTCTGATTCATCTAAGTCTGTACCAGAAGTGACAGACTCAGGGGAGTCAATGTGCTTCCTCTTGCACTTCTTCTTCTGAGGGGGCTCCTCTGAGTGATCAGGGGAGGCCTCGGAAGAAGAGGAAACACCCAATGGAGTGTCCTGGGGCATCGGTTCCCTACACTTGGGGTCAGAGGAGGAGCAGATGTTGGCACAGACACTACGGGGGACAGAGCCGGTGGGGCTGGTAGTGGAGCTGTCTCGGGGGACAGCACACTCCGCATGATCTCAAAGGCGTCCCTGCCTCAAGGCAGAGAAAGCTCCAGTTCCGAAGAAATAGAAATCTTTCTCCGCGCCGAGGGGGATGGCTCCGAGACCGATGCTGGAGCCGAGCTCACCTGCGCCGATGCTCCGAGAGGGAGAACGGGGTCGGACAAGGGTCTGATGCCACTCACCCCCTCGGAGCCGACGAGGGAGACCTGGTGTCCACAATGCTCGATCGAAGGGACTATCGAGGTAATCTGAGACGAAGTCGAAACCGAAGGAGAGATGATGATTGGAGCCGACGGTTCCACTACTTGAACCCCAACGAACCCCAGCTCCGAACTCAATGGAGTCGGAGGAGGAACAGTAGAGGAAGTGGATGGAGCCGATATCTGTTGAGGAGGACTAGACAATAATTTTGCTAGTGACTGTGATTTAAGCAACCTACTTACTACTCTCTCCACATCATGATCCGACAGCCTAGAGGATCAAGAGGAGTGTGACGAATGGTGGCTACGTTCACTTTGCAATAATGGAGATCGAGGAGCCGAATGAACTGACTCTAATGAAGGGGACCTCAACCTCTTATGGCTCCGAGATGGCTCTGAAACATCCAATGGAGCCGATGGAGGGGTTGTCTTGTCGGTGCCAGCCGGAACCGACATACTCGGCAAATCCTGTACAGGAGTCGACTCCGAAGGTGGAGCCAACGGTTTAGTGGATTTTGGGGATTTCACTGGCTGGAAACTCTTTGCCGGTGAATCCTGAGGCTTTAACAGACCCCTAAGGATCAATTTGTTCTTACACTCCTGCAGGACCCTTGGACTAAAGGCATGGCAAATAGAACAAGAGTCCTGCAGGTGAACAGCGCCCAAACAATAAACGCAGCTAGTGTGTCCATCTGTCAGAGACATTTTCTGACAGCATGAGTCACACTTTTTAAAACCAGACACTTCAGCTTCCTTAGACATGACCCAACTACAAAAAAAACTAAGTACCACAAGGTAAACACAGACAGACAAATAAGTACTATTCTAACCAAGATACATCTATAAAAATACAATCTCTGTTTTTTTTTTCTTTTTTAAAGATAGCAAAACAGGAAAGGAAAGCCTCTAAGTTAAACGGTTATCCTAGGGAGAGGGGGAGGGGGGAGAACTCTCTAACTTAAACAAATTCTAAATAAAAGGGAAACTAAGAGGAACAAAGTATTTCAACAACACATACAGAATAAAACTAAGAACAGTAAAATATCTATTAGTTTAAAAGGTCTAAGAGAATATTTTTACACGAAAAATTGAAAAATACAAGCCTGAGCCAAAAAATGACACACCTCGCAGCTGAAGCGGCAAACGAGATCTGGGTAGCTGTCACTAGGCATCATGGGATAAGGGGTAGCCTCGAGTCAGTAAACAGCTCTCGAGCTATTGAAGATGGCTGAGTTGGAGGTGAGGATCGGCTCCGATCCCAAACAGCAGGAATGAAGGCGAGATAGACAACTTAACATTAAATGATCTCCTCCCATAAGATCCATGGGAAGATCCTCCACCAGGATGGAATCCGACATGGCTCTCGGATCTGACCGTAATGGATCCAAAGAAACATGAGGGATGAGGATACAGTTCTCGAACCCTTTGGATCTGAAAGGGTCAGATCCATAGAAGGTTTGCTTTGGCTCGATACGGAGGCCTTGGATCCGGAAATCAAACCCAAAACCCTCGGATCCAAAGGGCTGGGAGTCGAAGCCCTGGATCTGGGAGTTCACTCTCTAGAAGTTCTCATATCTGAGATCCTTGGATCTGACACCGCTAAGACTGGAGTCGGATACACGGATCTGGGATCCAACAGCCTAGCTTTCTTGGAAGGAACTTCCCCTGAAGAAGAAGAAGATGCAGCACAAATGCTGCATTCAGCCTCCAGGTGGCCGGTGCCGAGACAGTAGAGGCACTCCTTGTGTGAGTCAGAAACAGGCATCTTCCGACGGGATGAAAAGCACTTCTTGAACCCCAAAGGCTTGTCAGACATGGAAACAAACAAAGCCAAAGGAAAGATCTACAGAGGAGTCAGGAAAAACCAGGCTAGAAGTCTAAAACCCTGAAATTCGTCCCGTACCAATAAAGACTAAAACAACAACAATAAACTACTAATACACTATTAACAAAATATCAATAAAATGTAAATAAACTTATTACAGAACTTAGGAGACAGCAAGGAAGGGGTTCCTGCTGTACCAAATTGGGCAACTGAAAAGGGCTACAAAAACCAAAAACCGCCAACAACTCAACAAATGACCAACAGGAGGGGGAAAAACACTAACCAATAACAAAACCAAGAACTAAAACTTAGAAGAAAAGTAAAAACTGACAGGAAATCCCAAATAAATAACTACTTACAGAAAAATGATGAGGAGCTGAGCTAGCTGCATCTAATCGACTAAAGTGGAAAACGAGATCTGACGGGTTAGAGGCCAGCAGAGCATTATGGGAGGGGAGGAGCTTCATCTAAACTGTTGTATAGTGTGCTGTCTCAGATCCAATGTCAGATCCTAGACCCATATGTGATGAATGGTGATTAGGATAACATCAGATCTAGCCTTACCAGGAAACTTGAATGAGGAAGAAGTGGTAATAGGATGTGAATTGAAGTGACAACATTTTGAGCTTAGGCACTACCACAAACAGGTCTAAGAAAGATTTAGAACTGGTCTCCAAGCATCTTCATTCTTTAGCATTAAAATGTCCTTGAATAAAAATCTTTCCCAAATTGTGAAGGAGGAACTGATTCTATCACTCCCTGAAACAGTATGTGATGAAGGACAGATGGATGAGGATTAACTCCCCTGGAAAGTTGTAATCTCACTGCCATCTGTAACCTTGATGAATGATCTTCAGAACACATTTCTCTGAAACTATCTGTTGCCAAAGAGAAAAAATGGAGATTCAGGCTTTCTGGAAGGTAAAAGGTACTTCCAGGGTTGGAGGGGGGAACAAGGTCCCTTAAATAGTCAAACTGACTTGGACTGTAGTTTTGGGGGGGGGTCCTGAATTTTTTGGAACACCCTTGCCATCTTTGCAAAACTACATAATGGGTTAGAGAATCCCTTAGAAAATTTGAAAAAGTAGGGCAGAAAAATCTTTGAGATTCCCAAAAGTAACTTACTCCTTTCATAACACATTTTGATCACCTCTTTAGCAAAGGAACCAAAATGTGAATCTCTAACAAAAAGAGAAATCAAAATCCAATTACTCGCATCCTCTTGGGAAGTTTTGAGAATGCAGCCAGACAAACCTCCTCAAAACCAGTATCAGTAACAAAATAATAGAAAAAAAATCACTTTAAAACGCTTAATAATCTACAGAAAATAAAATAAATACAATTTCACCACAGAAAAAAGAAGTTGTGTCTTACCATAATGTTCCATCGGAGTTGTTAATTTTTTTTCATTCATCACTAATGGGGTTCGGTTCCAAGCCTTCGGAACCAAGTCGGCCTTTTTACCAAGCTCACGCCAGCAAAAAAACTCTCGAGCTAAGTCTCTACCCAGAATGCCCTTCTCCCTGTTACCTCAGATCGAGTTTGCTAGAGAAAAGGAAGTTAAGCCGAGGTCATTTCTGCTCACTACCCTAAGGCACCACTTAGACCCAAAGCATCCCCCAGGAGCCTTTGGAGGGGGAAAGAAGGTGGGAAGTGATGAATAAAAGAAGATGAACAACACAGATGGAATGTTATGATAAGATATAACATCTTTATCTGATGTTGTTAATCTTCTTTCCATTCATCAGTGATGGGACAGAACCTCAAGCTACCTTGAGGTCCATGGGCAGCCCTTATGGAAGAACATTCCTGAGTACCATTGAGCCAAAGGCAGCTCGCCCTCTGCAGACCAGGTCCAATTTGTAATGACTGATAAAGGTATGAGGCTTAGCCCAAGTAGCTGCTGTGCAGATGCCATCCATGGATGCCCTGGAATGGAAAGCTACAGATGTTGCCATAGATCTAGTGGAGTGAGCTTTAACTTTCGGCATAGGTTCGTTATTGAGGGAATACAGATAGGTTTGGTCCTGTCTAGGTAAAATCTCAGTTGTCTATGTACATCCAAGGAGTGAAGGCAGTACTCTCCTCTATTGGTAAAATTTGGGTAGAACTCTGGTAGGTCAATGGTCTGGTTTATGGAGAATCCAGAAACAACTTTGGGAAGGAAGGATGGATTCATCACTGCCTTTATGGAAGACCAAATAGGGCCTCTTGATACACAATGCCTGCAGCTCCGAGACTCTTCTGGCAGACGTCATGGCTACCAAAAACAAAGATTTCCAAGACAAAAACTTTAGGTCAGACTTTGCAGCAGGTTCAGAAGGTTTTTGAGTCAAAGAATGAAGGACTAAAGTGAGGTTCCATGGTTCCACAGGTTGTCTGACAGGAGGCCTGATATGAGAGGTTCCCTTAAGAAAGGCCTTGCATAGACGTAACAAAATAAGGGGGATGCCACCTATACCATTGTGGAAATTAGAAATTGCTGCTAGATGTACCCGTACAGTAGAGGCAGAGGCCTCATTATCAAAAAAACTTAGCCAAGTATTGAAGTACCGCAGTTACTGGAGACGAATACGGGTCTAGCATGTTATCCTTGGACCAGATGGAGAACCTTTTCCATTTATCCTGATATAGTCTCCTGGTGGATGGTTTATGAGAGGACAGAATAAGGTCTCGAACAGGCGAGGGGAGATTAGCTTGCCTGGCAACTAATGGAAGTACAGAAACCAAACTGTCAGCTTGAGACTGGACAGATTTGGGTGGCTCAACCCTTGGGGGTGAGTAATCAGATCTGGAAGAGGGTCCAGAATCCACGTCAGTTATACCAGGTGAGGCTGAAGGAAGGGGAATCAAACTTGTTGAGGCCAGAACAGAGCTATGAGGATCACCTTGCATCTCAACCGAAGAGCTTTCTTTAGAAATTGTGGAACCAGGGGAATGGGAGGATAAGTGTAAAGAAGTCCCGTGGGCCAATCATAGATAAGTGTGTCCCTCAGGGACTCCCCCTCTGGGGTAAGTAGGGCGAAACAGCTGCTGCTCTTGTTGTTCGATGGGGAGGCAAAAAGATCACAGCAAGGTTAGCCCCAGTGGCTGAAAATTTCTGTCGCCACCTCGGGAATGAGGGACCACTCGTGAGGCAGGAGGATGCATCTACTCAGTTTGTCCGCAATAACATTGGAGCTCTCCGGGATATGCGTTGCTATCAGAAAGCAGTTGGAAGCTAGTGCCTACTGCCAAATTCTCATGGCTTCTTGACACAGGGGATAGGAATTTGTTCCTCCTTGCTTGCTGATATACCAGACCACTGACATATTGTCTGACTGAATTGCAATTGTCTCGGAAGGGAGAGCCGAATGAAAGGCCTGCAACGCTAACAGCACAGCTCTCAGTTCCATAACACTGATGTGCAGGTGGGCCTCTGAAGTGGACCATGTGCCTTGGACAGTCTTTCCCCTGGAAATGCCCCCCCCCCACCTGATCAGGGAAGCATCCGTGGTCACAATGGCTCTGGGCTGAGGGGATTGAAATGGGCAACTTCAAAGTTCTACATCTGGCCTCATCCACCAAAGAAGTCCTGTTTGCAGGAGTTGGTTATTCGAATCTGATAACAGAGGGGATGACAGTTTGGGAACGATTGACAAAGAAGGAGCCATTGCAGGATCCGCATATGCAGCTTTGCTAGAGGAATTACTGGAATTGAAGCTGCCATAGAGCCTAGGGCTTGAAGGACTTCTCTTGCTGAAACTTTTCTTTGACAGAGTATCACTCAGAGTGGGAGCCTCTTTCAGTGGAGTCTGTGATTTGGGAGTGATACTAGATAGGACTGGGTGTTGAACACTGGTCCAATGAATTCTATTTGTTGTGTAGGAGTAAGGTTTGATTTCTCCCAATGTATTGTTATTCCCCACAATTTTGCCAGACAGAGAGTATAAGGCAGGGCTGTTACAAGAAGATTGTTGAAAAGCTCCCAGCGAGTAGGAAACACAATAAGAGCAGGTACGAAACTAGTAAATACTAATAAAACACAATTTAATGAGCGCTTTCAGTGAGGGCCATACCCCACCTTCTTCAGACAAAAATAAAATCAATTAACACAATATTTATACATTCTTTGCAGGAGTAAATTGAATAATTAATTCGCACAATGTGATAATATGAACCTATTTTTCTCAACCAAATTTAAAAAGCCCACAGGTAAAAAAAAACTCATAAAAATGCCACATATACAACTAACCCACAGATAGAAATAACTCATTCAAGTTCAGCAGAAAACATAAAATGAATTTTAAAATATATATGTATACTGCTCTAATATAATTCTAATATACGCTCACCAGCTGCCAATACACCCAATATTCAAATATAGTTAAGGTGGCCTCGAATAAGGATGTATATAAGGAATAGAAACATAGCGACTCATATACTAAAATCCCATTACATTGGGAAACAGTATATGTGTATGTAAATACATATATATATATATATATATATATATAAAAAATATTATATGTAATATTTTATCTTCTTAACATCAACAGTTTAAGAATGCATTTAATAGACAAGTGCTCATTAAGACCTGGAAAAGTATGTGCACCCGTTCTTATTTGCCATTCCAACTCGTCTATCTCTAGTAATAGCTGCCAAGGGCCCCCTCTTATTTCACTTTGTCTTTGCAGTAACATAACAAACTTAAAATGGTGGTCGGGGCACTCAAAAGTGTGTTTTGCCAGAGCGTTGTTCATATCTTTTTTACTAATGACATAACAGTGTTCATAAATACGTTGTTTCATTTTCCTTTCTGTTTTGCCAATATAAAAGGCATTGCAGTGGTCACATAAAGCGGCATAGGTCACACACTTGGTCTCACAATTGTATCTCATGTTTAAATTGTAGAGCCTGTCCTTAATTGTAACTTTATCAGTTACTAAAATATATTTACATTATGGGCAGGCACCACACTTTTACATGCCTCTAGATCTATTGACATAGGGTTTCTTCTTTCTTTCTAGCAAAGCCTTTAAATTACAATTTCTTCTATATGTAATTTTGGGTTTGGGTCCAAGCTTCCTATATAGAGCTTGGTCTTCAATAATGATGTTCCAGTTTTTATTTAAAATGTGCCTAACCATCAGGTAGTCCAAAGAATAAGTACAAAGAAAACTAATCCTATATCTACCTTTATCTGTAGGCAGTAGAGTGTCAGTTTGTTCTAAAGTTAAATTACTGAGAGGCTCATCTTGACCACACAACAATGGTTTAAAATGGCCAATGTTACGTTTGCTTACGACTTCCATCTTAATGTTAGCTACTAGATTTTTAGGGTAACCCCTATTTATAAACATACTCTGCAAGTTATCACATTCTTTTACAAATTCAAAGTCCTCTGTAATCATTCTAGCCGCCCTTACCATTTGTCCTTTAACGACAGCTTTCTTTTGATGGTAAGGGTGGCTACTAGAAAAATGTAAAAAAAAGCATTTGAATAGGTTGGTTTCCTATAAATGCTACTTTTATACTTGAAATTAACTCTATCTTTCACTAGATGGATATCAAGAAAATTAACAGAGTTTTCATCCAAGTTATAAGTAAACTCTAAAAAGTTGGTCATACGAGTAATACTTGCAATAAATGATGGTACTTAACTTTTAAGCCCCTTCCAAATAATAAACATGTCGTCCTGGTACCTCGTGTACCAGGTAACATTCTCTTGAAATAGGGGATGTGTGAAAAGCTGTGTGTTTTCCCAATGGGCCATAATGGCATTAGTGAAACTACCTCCGCACGGTGAGCCCATGGCCACTTCAGAATTTTGTAAATAAAAGTGTCCTTCAAAAATCATAAAGTTGTTAGATAGGACTATTTCCAGTAAGGTTTCGACTAAATATATAGTGTTTTCGTCAACGTTTTTGAATAACAAAAAATCTCTAATCCACTCAACCCCCAACTCTTGGGGTATGACAGTGTACAAATGTTTTATGTCAATAGTCAAAAAACATACTTCTGCTTGTTAATCAATCCTACTTATATTACTTAAGAAGCCCCATGAATCTTTGCATATTTGGGGTTCTGATTAAATCAAAGATTTTAAAATGCTGTCTATGTATTTGGCACAAGCATAAGTCACTGATCCCCGCCCATCAACAATAGGTCTGAATGGTGGGTTAGTGACTGATTTATGAAGTTTAGGTGTGCCAAAGAGGGCTGGTATTCTGCTCTTATTGTGTTTCCTACTCGCTGGGAGGTTTTCAACAGTTTTGTATTTGGTTTTTGGTTTTTAATTTGTGTGTATCTATGGCGAGTGAAACCGGAGCGGCTACTCAAGTTTTGTTTTCGCAGGAAGATGTTAACACTTCTAACAAGGACAGCAGTATTGGTAATCTAACAGCTCTCGTCCAAGTACTTTTGGGAAGAGTAGATGCCTTAACTCAATGGATTAGTGCACCTGTTTGTAATGGTGCATGCGTGCCACAACAAAGTCAAGTTGGAGTTAACGCTAGCCCACAAAATGCTTCGGGAACGGGAGCAACGGTAGCTCCAAATGTTAACACCTCACCTCCAAATCATAGGGATTTAGGTCCCGGACTAGCAGCATCGCAAGCAGATGGGAGGGACCCAAGAAACAATGATGCAGTCATTTTAGAAGGTGCCGTTCCTTCCATGGCCAATTTTCTTAACAATAACAATTTTTTTGGACCTAGTAATATTGTTGTCGATGTCGAAAACATGCAGGACAATGAACAAGGGGTGAGTGTGTTGTCTTCTAACATTAATGATTTTGATTTCAAGTTGTACAAATGCAGAAAATTGCAACTTGAGGTTGCGTATTTACAAGAATGCATCGATAAGAAGATAATACCCAAAGGGTTGCACCAGTGGCGCTACCCTGTTGGTTTGGTGGACGATTCTCTCTTCCATCGTGAATTAATTGCACTGTTTGACAGACAGGGTTTCGAGGTCTTGCACTCACTTATTAACTTTTATAAATCTGGTATTTGTGCATTAAAAGCTGAATTGGAAATTTTGGAACATTTAATAAAAACTCATAATGAATTTCCTAGATACAAATACGAATATACTCAAATTTTTACGAGTATTGAGGCCACTATGACTAAATTGTTAACAACAAAAAAGAAAACAATAAGCAGAGACTTACATGACTATTCTAACAACAAAGCATATCCTAGGCCTCCTTTTAATACATCTAATGTTCTAAAGCAGCCCTTGGGCCAGGACATAAATGACTCTGAAACATCAAACTACCACACTAGTGAAGATCCTTCTACTAGTAACGATCAAATACAGCCTTTGAGGCGTAGTGAAAGACTCAACACCATTAACAACAATATTAGGAACAATAATACTGTTCCTAATAATAACCAACATAGGGTGTTTAACAACAACACTAATGGTACAACCACATCTAACCAGCAGGGTTTTCAGATGAACCCCAGTGGCTAACAGAGCAATCGGCAATCGAACAGGAAACAACCACAAACAAGGAACAAATGGAGACAACAGAGGAGATAGTGTATGAACCTGACTGTGGTTTGAATCCTCCTATACACAAAAGTTCCGAGGGTGACTTCAGTATTTTTAATTATACATAGTTGAATATCACTCAGGACATGGTAGACTTCTTTTCGAAGGGGTTAACTTTTGTACCTAGTAAGAGAATAGACTTGGTGAAAACCATCATTGACTTAAAACTTTTTGTCCGAAAACTAAATCTCAACATATTAATGGGTGAAAATACATCTCTAGTTAGTTCCGTAAGGGTTTCCAGCATTTTCAACCCACCACTACATCCAAGTCTCAATCTCTTTGAAAGAGTTTGTGACATCGACTTAAGGGCTATTACTAACAGTAGTAAGCATCAGACTAACATCAAGATGAATGTCAGTACATCTGAATATGATTTCATCCACTTATTAAACAAATGTAACATTTGTGTGATGAAGCCAGACAAGGGTGGGAGGCTGGTCTTCATAGACCACAGTGTATATCTTGAATGTATGGAAAAACACCTAGGTACTGCTGTTTATAGTCAAGTTTCTAGTAACGAAGTCAATACAGCATATAGGAGGATCAAAAGCACTCTAGAAGATTTAGTTATAGAAGGGTACATAGACATAGATTTGCACCAATACTTATCAATGATAGCACCCAGAATACCAGCCCTCTTTGGCACACCTAAACTTCATAAATCAATCAATAACCCACCATTCAGACCTATTGTTGATGGGCGGGAATCAGTGACTTATGCTTGTGCCAAATACATAGACAGAATTTTAAAACCTTTGATTGAATCAGAACCCCAAATAGGCAAAGATTCATGGGGCTTCTTAAGGAATATAAGTAGGACTGATTACCAAGCAGAAGTATGTTTTTTGACTATTGACATAAAATATTTGTACACTGTCATACCCCAAGAGTTGGGAGTTGAGTGGATTAGAGATTTTTTGTTATTCAAAAACGTTGACGAAAACACTATATATTTAGTCGAAACCTTACTGGAAATAGTGCTATCTAACAACTTTATGATTTTTGAAGGACATTTTTATTTACAAAATTCTGGAGTGGCCATGGGCTCACCGTGTGGAGGTAGTTTCGCTAATGCCATTATGGCCCATTGGGAAAACACATGGCTTTTCACACATCCCCTATTTCAAGAGAATGTTGCCTGGTACACGAGGTACCAGGACGACATGTTTATTATTTGGAAAGGGCTTAAAAGTTTAGTACCATCATTTATTGCAAGTATTACTCGTATGACCAACTTTTTAGAGTTTACTTATAACTTGGATGAAAACTCTATTAATTTTCTTGAGATCCATCTAGTGAAAGATAGAGTTAATTTCAAGTATAAAAGTAGCATTTACAGGAAACCAACTTATTCAAATGCTTTTTTACATTTTTCTAGTAGCCACCCTTACCAACAAAAGAAAGCTGTCGTTAAAGGACAAATGGTAAGGGCGGCTAGAATGATTACAGAGGACTCTGAATTTGTAAAATAATGTGATAACTTGCAGAGTATGTTTATAAATAGGGGTTACCCTAAAAATCTAGTAGCTAAC